>NW_027210155.1:0-104853 GCF_027789765.1 Dendropsophus ebraccatus | reverse complement strand
AGCTTAGAGCGGAGCGTCGGCTTTCCTCCGGAGCTTAGAGCGGAGCGTCGGCGTTCCCTCCGGAGCTTAGAGCGAGCGTCGGCGTTCCCTCCGGAGCTTAGAGCGGAGCGTCGTCGTTCCCTCCGGAGCTTAGAGCGGAGCGTCGGCGTTCCCTCCGGAGCTTAGAGCGGAGCGTCGGCTTTCCCTCCGAGCTTAGAGCGGAGCGTCGGCGTTCCCTCCGGAGCTTAGGAGCGGAGCGTCGGCGTTCCCTCCGGAGCTTACGAGCGGAAGCGTCGGCGTTCCCTCCGGAGCTTAGAGCGGAGCGTCGGCGTTCCCTCCGGAGCTTAAGCGGAGCGTCGGCGTTCCCTCCGGAGCTTAGAGCGGAGCGTCGGCGTTCCCTCCGGAGCTTAGAGCGGAGCGTCGGCGTTCCCTCCGGAGCTTAGAGCGGAGCGTCGGCGTTCCCTCCGGAGCTTAGAGCGGAGCGTCGGCTTTCCCTCCGAGCTTAGAGCGGAGCGTCGGCGTTCCCGTCCGGAGCTTAGAGCGGAGCGTCGGCGTTCCCTCCGGAGCTTAGAGAGCGGAGCGTCGGCGTTCCCTCCGGAGCTTAGAGCGGAGCGTCGGCGTTCCCTCCGGAGCTTAGAGCGGCGTCGGCGTTCCCTCCGGAGCTTAGAGCGGAGCGTCGGCGTTCCCTCCGGAGCTTAGAGCGGAGCGTCGGCGTTCCCCTCCGGAGCTTAGAGCGGAGCGTCGGCGTTCCCTCCGGAGCTTAGAGCGGAGCGTCGGCGTTCCCTCCGGAGCTTAGAGCGGAGCGTCGGCGTTCCCTCCGGAGCTTAGAGCGGAGCGTCGGCGTTCCCAATCCGGAGCTTAGAGCGGAGCGTCGGCGTTCCCTCCGGAGCTTAGAGCGGAGCGTCGGCGTTCCCTCCGGACTTAGAGCGGAGCGTCGGCGTTCCCTCCGGAGCTTAGAGCGGAGCGTCGGCGTTCCCTCCGGAGCTTAGAGCGGAGCGTCGGCGTTCCCTCCGGAGCTTAGAGCGGAGCGTCGGCGTTCCCTCCGTAGCTTTAGAGCGGAGCGTCGCGTTCCCTCCGGAGCTTAGAGCGGAGCGTCGGCGTTCCCTCCGGAGCTTAGAGCGGAGCGTCGGCGTCCCTCCGGAGCTTAGAGCGGAGCGTCGGCGTTCCCTCCGGAGCTTAGAGCGAGCGTCGGCGTTCCCTCCGGAGCTTAGAGCGGAGCCCGGCGTTCTCTACCTTTGCATCTTCTAGAATTCCCATATACATTAGTATTGTCCTCTGTGATGTTCGTTACTCAACAGGTTTCTGGCCAATGTGGCGTACATCATCATCGAGTCCACAGAGGAGGGACGACAGATTCCGGCCTGTGGAAGGAGATCCTTTTCCTTGTTGACCTTATGTGTTGTGGCGCCATCTTGTTTCCGTTATATGGTAATACATGGCAGTATCTCCTGACTGGTGCACTCGTGTCATTTCTGCTACCCCCCCCCCCCCCCACCCTCGAATGTGTTGTGGGAAATGACTGTCCAGTAATCCAGAACATTGGATAATCTGACGTAACTTTGGACTGGTTACAGCAGCGATGGGGAACCTTTGCCCCTCCGATTGTCCCTATGATGAGAGAGCCCTTTAACCCTGGCGTTCTGCATCCTGCCTGCGGCCGGGGGGGGGGGGGGGGGGTCTCCTCTTACTATAACATTGTATTGGGCTCATGGCAGTTCTGATAAGATTGATGACTTCTGCCTAATCTCTCATATTCTCTATTTGTAACCAGTCCATCGACATCTCCAGAAGCGTCAGCAACAGATGGGAAAGGTAACGGTCTATGGTGGTGTCTATGTCTGTGATGATGATGTGTCAGTCTGTTTATGGTGATGTCTATGTCTCTGAGTCTGTGCCCTCCCTCTGTGACTGTGTTCCCTGCCTGCTGGTCGGGGTGATGCCTTCACCTTTGCTCCTCCATTATTGGCCTTGTTGCCGCAGTAGCGCCTGATCTCAGACACCACGTTGTATTGCTGCATTGCCGATGTAAAGCCGCTCTTCTCCACCAGGGGCACTGTGGCAGCTGAATCTTTATTTTGCACGTCCCTCTGCCCCATTGTGCTGTGTAGCCGCTCAATCACGGGAGCGACAGTGTGTATACCACGCTCACAGGGGGGTTGTATATAACTCTGTGTATACCGCACTCACAGGGCACGTCCGTGCTGCAGGTTGTATATAACACTGTGTATACCACGCTCACAGGCAGGTCAGTCCAGCAGGTTGTATATAACACTGTGTATACTGCGCTCACAGGGCACGTCCGTGCTGCAGGTTGTATATAACACTGTGTATACCGCGCTCACAGGGCAGGTCAGTCCTGCAGGTTGTATATAACATTGTGTATACTGCGCTCACAGGCACGTCGTGCTGCAGGTTGTATATAACTCTGTGTATACCGCGCTCACAGGGCAGGTCAGTCTTGCAGGTTGTATATTACACTGTGTATACCGCGCTCACAGGGCCGTCCAGTCCCCTGCAGGTTTGTTATATTACACTGTGTATACCGCGCCTCACAGGGCACGTTCAGTCCTGCAGGTTGTATATAACACTGTGTATACGCGCTCACAGGGCACGTCAGTCCTGCAGGTTGTATATAACACTGTGTATACCGCGCTCACAGGGCACGTCAGTCCTGCAGGTTGCATATAACACTGTGTATACCGCACTCACAGGGCACGTCAGTCCTGCAGGTTTATAATATAACACTGTGTATACTGCGCTTCCCAGGGCACGTCAGTCCTGCAGGTTGCATATAACACTGTGTATACCGCACTCACAGGGCACGTCAGTCCTGCAGGTTGTATATAACACTGTGTATACCGCGCTCACAGGGCACGTCAGTCCTGCAGGTTGTATATAACACTGTGTATACCGCGCTCACAGGGCACGTCAGTCCTGCAGGTTGTATATAACACTGTGTATACCGCGCTCACAGGGCACGTCCGTGCTGCAGGATCCGCGACTGGAATGTAAGCATGTCGCCACCTTTTCCTGGCAGTGTTTTGGCTTTGGTTAGGAGTGATGAGTGTGATGGGGCGTTATATGTATAAAGCTAGTGGGCACCACTAATAATCATGGAGTGCTGAACCAGTGCATATAAGTAGTACATCAACCGCTCAAAGAAAAAAAGCATATGCACAAAAAATGGTAGCACATCACGAAAATCTTTATTATAACACTGACAGATACAAAAATACCACATAAATATATCAATGTACAGGAGTAGTAAAATGAGGGAGACAACACCCCAAATACTGCTCTACATTTTGGAGTAGTCACGCATGTGCAGTAGCATTAGAAGACACTATGCCCCTCACCTTACTGCCCACATCCCTGAGGAAGCCGCTAGACGGGGAACACGTAGGGTGATTTCTTATCCCATCTGACTCTCATTCTGTTGCACTGGTGGTGATCTTTTCCTATTTTTTTTTCCTATGCTCCAATATTTGTGGTTATATTTTGGTTTTATTACCGGTCTCTGTCTAGGTAGAGATGTTGGAGTCAGAGTGGTAGATTAGTCCCGGCTGGAACGCCAGCAGGACTTATGGTGACATTTTAGTGTTTTTTTAATGTAGAGCAGTATTTGGGGTGTTGTCTCCCTCATTTTACTACTCCTGTACATTGATATATTTATGTGGTATTTTGTATCTATGTCAGTGTTATAATAAAGATTTTCGTGATGTGCTACCATTTTTTGTGCATATGCTTTTTTCTTTTGAGAGGTTGAGCGTGATGGGGCGACACAGGGATGTCTATGTAATGACGCCATTAATGTCCAGCTGCCTTGTACCAACATAGGATGATCCAGCGTGGTACAAAACTGCCGATC
This sequence comes from Dendropsophus ebraccatus, assembly GCF_027789765.1. NCBI lineage: Eukaryota > Metazoa > Chordata > Amphibia > Anura > Hylidae > Dendropsophus > Dendropsophus ebraccatus. The sequence continues at coordinate 101,006 of NW_027210155.1, read as the reverse complement.
GTACAGACTCCAACACTCAGTGCCCAGCATGGGGGCGGGGGGGATCAGGGGGGCTCCCACTCTTGCCCCCTGATACCCCTCTTGTTCCCACATTTAGGCTGCACTACGGAGCCCCCCCAATACCCCTCTTGTTCAGGTGGAATATACGGAGCCCCCAGATACCTCTTGTTCCCACATTTAGGCTGCACATACGGAGCCCCCGAGATACACCTCTTGTTCTTACATTTAGGCTGCACATAAGGAGCCCCCCCCCAATACCCCTCTTGTTCAGGCTGCACATACGGAGCCCCCCAATACCCCTCTTGTTCAGGCAGTACATAAGGAGCCCCCAGATACACCTCTTGTTCAGGCAGCACATACGGAGCCCCCTGATATCTTTCTTGTTCAGGCAGCAAATACGGAGCCCCCAGATACACCTCTTGTTCAGGCACATACGGACCCCCCAGATACCTCTTGTTCAGGCAGCACATACGGCCCCCCAGATACGCCTCTTGTTCAGGCAGCACATAAGGAGCCCCCAGATACACCTCTTGTTCAGGCACACCCCATACGGAGCACCCCTCATACCCTCTTGTTCAGGCAGCACATAAGGACCCCCAGATACACCTCTTGTTCAGGCTGCACATACGGAGCCCCCCAATACCCCTCTTTTCAGGCTGCACATACGGAGCCTCCCAGATATACCTCTTGTTCAGGCTGCACATACGGAGCCCCCCAGATACCCTTTTTGTTCTGGTGGCACATATGGGGTCCCCCGATGCCCCTCATTCAGACTGCACATATGGAGACCCCCTGATACCTTGTTCAGGCTGCACATACGGAGCCCCTCGATGCCTCTTTTGTTCTGGTGGCACATATGGGGAGGCCCCCCGATACCTCTCGTTCAGGCTGCACATACGGAGCCCCCCCCCCCCCCCCCGATACCCTTTTTGTTCTGGTGGCCCATATGGGGCCCCCTGATACCTCTCGTTCAGGCGGCCCCTCCATACAGTGGTGGATGCTGTGGCCGCCCCTCCATACAGTGGTGGATGCTGCGGCCCCTCCATACAGTGATACAGTGGTGGATGCTGCGGCCCCTCCATACAGTGGTGGATGCTGCGGCCCCTCCATACAGTGGTGGATGCTGCGGCCCCTCCATACAGTGGTGGATGCTGCGGCCCCTCCATACAGTGGTGGATGCTGCGGCCCCTCCATACAGTGGTGGATGCTGCGGCCCCTCCATACAGTGGTGGATGCTGCGGCCCCTCCATACAGGGTGGATGCTGATGCTGCGGCCCCTCCATACAGTGGTGGATGCTGCGGCCCCTCCATACAGTGGTGGATGCTGCGGCCCCTCCATACAGTGGTGGATGCTGTGGCCCCTCCATACAGTGGTGGATGCTTGGCCCCTCCATACAGTGGTGGATGCTGCGGCCCCTCCATTCAGTGGTGGATGCTGCGGCCCCTCCATACAGTGGTGGATGCTGTGGCCCTCCATACAGTGGTGGATGCTGAGGCCCCTCCATACAGTGGTGGATGCTGCGGCCCCTCCATACAGTGGTGGATGCTGCGGCCCTCCATACAGTGGTGGATGCTGCGGCCCCTCCATACAGTGGTGGATGCTGCGGCCCCCTCCATACAGTGGTGGATGCTGCGGCTGCCCCTCCATACAGTGGTGGATGCTGCGGCCCCTCCATTCAGTGGTGGATGCTGCGGCCCCTCCATACAGTGGTGGATGCTGCGGCCCCTCCATACAGTGGTGGATGCTGCGGCCCCTCCATACAGTGGTGGATGCTGCGGCCCCTCCATACAGTGGTGGATGCTGCGGCCCCTCCATACAGTGGTGGATGCTGCGGCCCCTCCATACAGTGGTGGATGCTGCGGCCCCTCCATACAGTGGTGGATGCTGCGGCCCCTCCATACAGTGGTGGATGCTGCGGCCCTCTATACTGAGAAGCTTCTTCGCTGCCTCTCACATCCGTATCCTACTGGGATCCCTTTTTTGCTCTTTCCCATTACGCAGCTTTAAACCATGAATATAATTGCCGCCATTGTTTTTTATGAGGCGTCTATTCGGCTTGTCACCGGGTAATAGCATCCATATAAGTCTACGTCTATGCCGCCCCTGGGAGCGCTCCGCTCTGTCGCAGGGAACGTGACCCTTTCTTTACCCATAAACCCGCAGACAAGCTCATCACCCGCATCGCCCGTCAGCCGCCAGATATCGACCACTGACACTGATTTAACAGTCTTTACTGGTCGTTTGTGACACCCAGGAAATGGAAAAGGGAGTGGCTGGAGAGGAAGACTATAAACGGTATAAGACAGGGATAAGGGGGACCTCCGGCTGGCTCTCCCATCCCTGGTTTGTAGGCGTCTGTTAGGGCATGCTGGGAGTTTGGTCTCCTGCGCTAAATGATGCAGGGTGTACCCCCCTCCCCCATGCTGCTAAAAGCTCGGGTGATATCTGAGGTGGGGAAAGGAATGGTGGGGGGCTGCAGGTTTAATTCACAGTACTCCAATACATCCGCCATTTATATGTAAATGCATAGAGCCGCCCTATTTACATATCCGAAAACCAGCACAGATGGCGCGAACTGGGCAGCAATTTAAGAAATGGACCGAGTCACCGGGATCTCTGCACTGGCACAGACTAGGTGACATATCAAAAAAAAAAAGTCATTAACGTGAGTGAAACATTCCCTTTAAAGTCAGTGACTCAATGGGCCGCATCTGGATCAGCAGCGAGATCCACTCCCAATGTGAACGTTTGGGTCTCTGGATATGGAGACACAATGAGACGGTAAATGTGCACAACTCCCCATTGGATCCAATCACTGGACAGAACTGGGAGAAGCGCTCGGTAAGTGTATTCTCTCTCCAGCTTTATGCACTCGACACACAGACTCCTAGTGTGAGTCTATAGGACCTTCTGGTGTTACGGGGAGAGAAGCACTCAGCTACGCACTTCTCCCTGCTTGCTCTAGTGATTGGTGGAGGCCAGCCAAGCACTGATACATCTCAAGCAGTCCCATAGACAGTGGATTGAGGGGCGCTGAGCATGCCTGACTGCTCTATACCAGCAGGCATCCCCGGACCCCCAGATTCCCTGTGACCAGAAGCTGTTTAGGAGTCTGTTCACACTGCTGTGAGTATTGGGAGAGGTGATGTGCGGCCTGGGGGATGGCGGAGGGTGCGCGGCCCCCATCACTACATATAGTCTGTTTGGTCTGGCTTTGTCATTACTAATGCTCTGCCGGTCACATACCTCTCCCCGCCGCTGTCTATATAAGGGCCGCTGGCTGCTCCTCCGCCTGACGCCGAGACCCCGGGAACACAGCATGTTTACACACGTAAACAAATCCTCCATTACTTACATCGGCCCTGGCGGGCAGCTGCTGCTGCGGCGGTGCTTTATTTACTGTCATCTGGCAGCACCTCATCTCCGAGCCATATGTGCCCCCCTCTATGCTGGGGTCCTCTCTGGGGTCCTCTCTGGGGTCTCTAGGATCCATGGGAGTGAGCCCCTCTAGGAGCGCTGCTCTGAGGATACAATATTGTGGAATAGTGAAGGGGGCTCAGCAGCTAAGACCTCCCTATATACAGTAGGCGTCCGCTCTGTTATACAGCAGTCACCCCCTGTCAGTGGCTGGGACCAGAGATAGCTCTGATCCTGAACATTTAACGGTCTGGATTCCATCCTCCATTGTGACTGCAGCCAGATGGAGGAGGCCTCACCAGTCTCATCCACCCCGACACGATTGCAGGATGTCACCGTATTGTCATTACTCCAGCTCCTGTGACCTCTCACCTCGGATTGTGTGGACAGAGTTACCTGTTAGGTGCGCACAGGTCGCACTGACCGGGGGGCTCACTCAATGTGACGGTGTATCAGGGGTCGGGGAGGGCTCGCACAATGTGACGGTGTATCAGGGGTCGGGGAGGGCTCGCACAATGTGACGGTGTATCAGGGGTCGGGGAGGGCTCGCACAATGTGATGGTGTATCAGGGGTCGGGGAGGGCTCGCACAATGTGACGGTGTATCAGGGGTCGGGGAGGGCTCGCACAATGTGATGGTGTATCAGGGGTTGGGGGGCCCCTGGCTTAATACATACAGTGCTCGCTGCTCTGAGTGACAGGCGCTGGTTAAGTCATCCATCTGCGTTAGAGATAACACTATTTTCAAGACCGGTTTCCGCCTCGCTGTAAGTGTCGCTGTCCGGTTCCTCGCTGCCGGTGATTTCAGGGGCGGCTGCTGTAATTGTCTGCTATAAATGGTGACATTCACACTGGAGATAGTGGAGCTTTATATAGAGATATGTGACCTGTATAGATGGGGGGCTACAATGGGCTTGAACATATGGGCACTGTGGTGTGTATGGTTATGGGGGCTCTGTGGGGTGTGTGGTTGTGGGGGGCTCTGTGGGGTGTATGGTTGTGGGGTGTATGGTTATGGGGCTCTTATATATGGGGGTGCTGTGACTACCCCTTTATAAGCACCTGTATAGTCCCGCCTAATAGGGAACCATACAATAAATCATTTGCTGGTCGCTATTAGTTCTGCTCTGAAGTGCAGCACTCCATAAGAGAGTCTTGGAGCAGCAGAACATCAACATGAGACGATGTCCACATGGCCCCGCTGAGTCCGCAGATCTCACAGCTGCCCCTCCTCAGCTCGATGTTTTCTTAAAGGAATTCTTGGCGTTGTTCACTAGAAGCTGTTCAATTAGTGGAGCAGAATGTGACAAGTATGGATCTCCTCAATGCGCTGATCACCTCCCTGGAGAATTCACATGGTTTCTGGGATGGACAGAATGGTTAAAGAAGCACTCCACCTTATATGGAGCTGCCGCCAGTCCCGGGGTTACACAGCCACCAGTTTGGGTTATGGGACCTGTTTGCTCCCATCTCATGGTCCCAGCCCTGTTTTGTGGTTTGTACACAGATGACATAGGGTAATATTGCCCTGTAGGCGGCTTGGTTATTCCTACCAGTGTTCTCCAACCTGTGGCAGAACTACAAGCGTGGGCATAGCCCATATGTGTCAGGGCATGCTGGGAGCTGGAGAACCATTGTCTTACATGGAGCCAAAGACGGTCAGGGCATGCTGAGAGCTGGAGAACCATTGTCTTACATGGAGCCAAAGACGGTCAGGAAATGCTGGGAGCTGGAGAACCATTGTCTTACATGCAGCCAAAGACGGTCAGGGCATGCTGAGAGCTGGAGAACCATTGTCATACATGCAGCCAAAGACGGTCAGGGCATGCTGAGAGCTGGAGAACCATTGTCATACATGCAGCCAAAGACGGTCAGGGCATGCTGAGAGCTGGAGAACCATTGTCATACATGCAGCCAAAGACGGTCAGGGCATGCTGGGAGCTAGAGAACCATTGTCATACATGCAGCCAAAGACGGTCAGGGCATGCTGAGAGCTGGAGAACCATTGTCTTACATGGAGCCAAAGACGGTCAGGGCATGCTGAGAGCTGGAGAACCATTGTCTTACATGGAGCCAAAGACGGTCAGGAAATGCTGGGAGCTGGAGAACCATTGTCATACATGCAGCCAAAGATAGTCAGGGCATGCTGGGAGCTGGAGAACCATTGTCTTACATGCAGCCAAAGACGGTCAGGGCATGCTGAGAGCTGGAGAACCATTGTCATACATGCAGCCAAAGACGGTCAGGGCATGCTGGGAGCTGGAGAACCATTGTCATACATGCAGCCAAAGACGGTCAGGAAATGCTGAGAGCTGGAGAACCATTGTCATACATGCAGCAAAGATAGTCAGGGCATGCTGGGAGCTGGAGAACCATTGTCTTACATGCAGCCAAAGACGGTCAGGGCATGCTGAGAGCTGGAGAACCATTGTCATACATGCAGCCAAAGACGGTCAGGAAATGCTGAGAGCTGGAGAACCATTGTCATACATGCAGCCAAAGACGGTCAGGGCATGCTGAGAGCTGGAGAACCATTGTCATACATGCAGCCAAAGACGGTCAGGAAATGCTGGGAGCTGGAGAACCATTGTCATACATGCAGCCAAAGATAGTCAGGAAATGCTGGGAGCTGGAGAACCATTGTCATACATGCAGCCAAAGACGGTCAGGGCATGCTGGGAGCTGGAGAACCATTGTCATACATGCAGCCAAAGACGGTCAGGGCATGCTGGGAGCTGGAGAACCATTGTCATACATGCAGCCAAAGACGGTCAGGGCATGCTGGGAGCTGGAGAACCATTGTCATACATGCAGCCAAAGACGGTCGCTGCACATTGGGGAGTGTTGCTGTATATACTGATATAATCCCTCCTAAGAGGTAACCATTTCAGGATGGCGGAGGTGCATTATTACCCCGTGTAATGTCCCTCTATGTAGTCAATGGGCAAGAAAGAGCCAGACTTCTGACCGGGGGACAGGTTCACCTCTTTAAAGGGATTGTTCACCAAAATTTTTTTCTTTCGAACCAACTGGTGCCAGAGATTTGTAATCTACTTCTCTGAAAAACTCTCAAGCCTTCCAGTACTTATCAGCTACTGTATGTCCTGCAGGAAGTGGTGTATTCTCTCCAGTGACACAGTGCTCTCTGCTGCCACCTCTGTCCATGCCAGGAACTGTCCAGAGCAGCAGCAAATCCTCATAAAAAACCTCTCCTGCTCTGGACAGTTCCTGACATGGACAGAGGTGGCAGCAGAGAGCACTGTGTCACACAGAGAATACACCACTTCCTGCAGGACATACAGCAGCTGATAAGTACTGGAGATTATTAAATCGAAGTAAGTTACAAATTTCTGGAACTTTCTGGCAGCAGTTCATTTGAAAGAAAAACTGTTTTGACGAACAACCCCTTCAAAGCCTGATATATGTAAGAGTGTTCATACATGACACTGAGGAGAGCAGAAACGTCCCTATATGCCGGGGATTTTACTCCTTGTCCTAAGTCGTTCAGCAAGTTTGCTCATCACTGAAACTTTAATGATGTGAAGGTTAACTTTTACCAGTATATGGGGGACGCAGCAGCCACTTTATTAGGATATATTGCCCCCTATGTAGTCACTGTAGCGACATCGCCCTGTTGCCTTATCTGCAGGGCCTGGAGGCGGCATGGGAAAGACTGTGATTATTTGTTTCTAGATTGTGAGGTTGTCTGATCCTGTCCCTGACATTCCCAGTATCATCATCATTTTTCTTGTTCTCCCTTTTGTCAGCTGCTATCAACTTGGCGAAACTGAAGCTTTTCAGACACTACTACGTGATGGTGAGTCAGACAGGAACGAGGAGATGGACGCAGTGTAACCAGCAAGTAAACATTCTGTAATAACAGCAGAGAGCCTGTACAGTGACGTACAATACAGGCTATAAGAGTACAAGAATATAACTACTATAATACTGCTCCTATATACAGGGACATAACTACTATAATACTGCTCCTGTATACAGGAATATAACTACTATAATACTGCTCCTATATACAGGAATATAACTACTATAATACTGCTCCTATATACAGGAATATAACTACTATAATACTGCTCCTATATACAGGAATATAACTACTATAATACTGCTCCTATATACAGGGATATACTACTATAATACTGCTCCTATATACAAGAATATAACTACTATAATACTGCTCCTATATACAGGAATATAACTACTATAATACTGCTCCTATATACAGGGATATAACTACTATAATGCTGCTACTATATACAGGAATATAACTACTATAATACTGCTCCTATATACAGGGATATACTACTATAATACTGCTCCTATATACAAGAATATAACTATTATAATACTGCTCCTATATACAGGAATATAACTACTATAATACTGCTCCCTATATACAGGAATATAACTACTATAATACTGCTCCTATATACAGTAATATAACTACTATACTACTGCTCCTATATACAGGGATATAACTACTATAATACTGCTCCCTATATACAGGAATATACTACTATAATACTGCTCCCTATATACAGGAATATAACTACTATAATACTGCCCCCTATATACAGATATATAACTACTATAATACTGCTCCTATATACAGGAATATAACTACTCTAATACTGCTCCTATATACAGTAATATAACTACTATACTACTGCTCCTATATACAGGGATATAACTACTATAATGCTGCTACTATATACAGGGATATAACTACTATAATACTGCTACTATATACAGATATGTTTATGGCTCTGTAGAGCAATTCTCCTCTGTCCATTTCCCCGTATACTCGCCCGGTTTATGTTCACACCCTGCAGTGAGGCTGGTGCTGCCCCTGTTGATGTGGATGTGCGGCTGGGGCAGTAATTGTATTACGGTAATCTATCTGGGAGATGGCCGGTGGTGCTTGAGATGCAGACATAATAACCCGCAGCTCACAGCAATCTATTAAGTGGGCGCCATAAATTCCTCTCAGCGAGATTAATCCCAGATCTGCAGCGTGACATGTCAGAGATGGCAGCCGGGGTGGGGGGCTCTGCGCTGCCGGAGGGATCCACCCTGCAGATAACCAGGAAACCTCTCATGTCTCTTTCTGCCATAGATTGTCTGCTTCATATACTTCACCCGGATCATCGCCTTCCTCATCAAGTTAGCGGTCCCATTCCAATGGAAGTGGATGTACCAGGTAGGTGCTGCCCGCTACAACCGTGTTATCTGAAGCTGAAACATAACGGAGCCACATAAAGCGTCACTGGCCTGTGTGGTGAATAAATAAAGCCGCCGCTCACTTATGGATCCCCAAGGCTGACACTCCAGTCTCTATACATTTCATAGCTGATGGTTTGCCACAATTGCATCCGCTTTAGGCCTAATTTAAAGGGGTATTCCGCTCATGCATACCTTGTGATATGTTGCTGCCCATGGTGAGACTAACAATTCCTTCCATACTTTCTATTATCTATTTAGTCTTCTTCTCCCAGTTCTCAGCTGCTGCTTTCTGCTGAATTCACAAAAAAGAGAAAAGCTCCCTTCTGAGACGGCTGATGTAAACAAGTCCCTGTCGGGCTGTGACTGAAACGTAGCTTCTTTGTAATGCTGCGAGGGTTATTCTGAGGTCAAGTGGCTCACTGTGAATAATCCTCCCAGCATTACAAAGAAGCTACAATGTTGCAGATACAGCCAGCAAGGGTCTTGTTTACATTAGCCGCCTCAGAAGGGCTGGGGGGGAGGAAACAGAGAGAAAAGTTCAGGCACAGATTTTTGTGACTTCAGCAGAAAGCAGCAACTGAGAACTGGGGGGAAGGAGACTGAATAGATGATTACAAATATGGAAGGAATTTAGTCTCACCATGGGCAGCAACATATCTAAAGTTATGTGTGAGTGGAGTACCCCTTTAAACTAAATAGCCTGGACTCCAGATTGTAACAAAGTATCAGCACAGGAGAGCCTGGCAGTACTGACATATGTCTCAGAGAGGTATAGGCTCGCCCCGCGCCCCCCACACACATGCACCACACAATGGCTGAAAAGCTGCCACACTTCTCATAGACTGGAACTGAGCTATAATTAAAGGGATCTCCAGCGCTGCAAAAACACGGCCACTTTCTTCCAGAGACAGCACGGCTCTTGTCTCCAGTGAGCGTAACTGCAACCCGCACTGGACTCTTGTTGTCTATGGAACAAAGTGGCCGTGTTTTTGTAGTATTAACACATTTTCACAAAACTTTTGGCAAATCAAGAAACCCGCTAATAGTTTTTTGAGTATTAGTAGCAGTAGTTGGGATCTGGATGTTTAGACCCCCGCCGATCCCTAGAACAACCTGGAGATGCAGGCGGCTGAGCACAGGGATAGGTACGGTAATAAATCTGTGAGACGAGGAGAGAAGTGCTCAGCCAAGTGCTTCTCCCTGCTTGTTCTAGTGATCGGTAGGAGTCTTATCACCCCCCGAAATGAGCCACAGAATCCCAGGATTATATTGTCCGCCTGCCATCCCAATCAGCCTCTATTCTTTATTGCTACTATGTGAAATACGTTAATAGAAGAGAGTGGCGGTCTATTACATGGAGTGACAGCCAGCTGACAGTCGCCATCGTTGTCAGCATTTTGGTTCGCGCTTTATAAGAACAATCTTCATGTCTGTGGGCTAATTGTGGCCTTTGTACTATTACACTAAACCATCATCGGCCGGTAACGTCCAATTACGGCCGATAATCATCTGCTATAATCGGACTCTTACTCTCTGCCCTTCGGCCCTCTGTGAGCCTCCCCTTGCAGTAGTTTTGGTGCAGTGTGTCAGTATTTGCAGCCTACATTATACATATCCTCCTGATTCTCCCCTCAGCTCCTGGATGAATTGGCCACCTTCGTCTTCTTCGTATTAACCGGTTACAAGTTCCGTCCAGCATCGGACAACCCGTACCTGCAGCTTCCCCAGGACGAGGACATGGATGATCTGGAAATGGAGGCAGTGTGAGTAGAATAGATGTGTGACCGCTGACATCGGGGCCCGGAGGGGGGGGGGGGGGGTAACGGAGCCCCACTCATCCCATCAGACGATGCCTGGTCACACCTAGCGCAGCATCACTGATTTGTGCCGCCATGTAGTGCACCAAAGGCTGGGATACTGGTTTACTGCCAGAACACAAGCCTGTGCTATTTAGCTCCAGAGACCTCGCAGCCGCCTGGGAAAAGAGTAGCACAGTCCTCAATGCAGAGTATTTCAGGAGAGGACACAGCTGCTGCTACTGGGGGAACAGTGTCATGACTTGAAGAACAAGATCAAAGGCAGGAACCCCCAGCAGCACCGAGTATTTCAGGATATCAGTGTTCAGTAGGTGAGGACAGGGCTGTATGTATAAGGGACATGTGGGAGGAGAGAACACGAGGCAGATATTTGCAGCAGCACAGAGTATTTCAGGAAGGACTTCCGTGGTCACAGACAGGTTCCCCAGCAGCTCAGCTCATGTCTATGGAAGGAGAAGTGGTTTTTCGCCCCCTCCCCCCTCCAGGTAGTGTCGGCCCCGGTATGGGGGCCTGTTTAGTGTCGGAGCGGTCAGATGTCCTAGTTTAGGCAGCTCGGTCCTGTTTCTTCTAACATCAAAGCGTCATACGTGCCTGGTTTTCTGCAGCCGCTCTATATACACACACAATGGCTGACGCCCAACTCTCTTGTTAGACGTAAGTGACATTTTGTATAGTTCCCCCATGTGCTGGGGTCCGGCTCCATTAATCACAATCTCTGCTTGCTGTCAGTGAATAGGAGCCTTATAGTCTACATCCAGAGGCTGACCTACAGCTGTATCGTGTAGACCAATGGTCGCCGGATCACAGCTCCCACTTTGTCTGGACAGCTTGCAGGCTCTTGTGTCTTGCTGGGAGTTGTAGTCCTGTAACAGCGGGAGAGCCACAGGTTGGAGACCACTGTGTGACGGACCCCTTTAGACTGGTCCACTTTTACTTACATTAATAGGCTTTGTTCACACATTGTAAGAGAACGGTCGTTCTTTGACCCAGCCAGATCACGCAACGGCCGGTCTCAGAAAAGATCATCCGTACGCGCCCTCATCCGAATTCCCCGCTGTTCACAAAGAAGCGGGCTGCCGGAGCCGCAGGCTCCATTGTGTGCACTGACAGGGGTTTCTGCGGCCCCTGTGACATGTCAGTTTCTTGTGGCGCCGCCAGGGATCTCAGCCAGAGTGATTTGTGCGGAGGGATTCCCTCAGCACAACGTAAGTTCTGTACTAATCACGGCCGTTGCAACAACAGCCGTCATTAGTACGGAACTTAAGTTGTGTGAACATAGCCATAGACTGGAAAGAGGATTGTCTGCACTGGATACAATTGTAGCAAACCCTCAGCTGTGATAAGGATTAGGCTACAGCCTCTAGATATAAACAAGGATATTTCTAATCTGGATAGGACACTATTCACTGACAGCTATTACCCTTCCAGGCCTCAATGTAGTGTAGTGCTGAGATGGTGAAGTATATGAGAAAGCTGACAACCTTTCCAGTATACAAAATGTGAAATGGAGAGAAGAGCTGCTGCACCTCACACCTATGGCTGATACTAAAGCCGCTAAGCTACATTAAAAACAAACACCAGGAATTTGGTATACAATTTGATCAAACCCATACGCCCCGTGTACCCCGTGCAGGTATCCTGGTTCACACGGGTCCCTACGCTAACTCTGTACCGTGTCAGTCAGCGACTGCCTCCCCCGCATGTGCCTCCATGGCCTCCCTTCCCTGCATGTGCACGCTTTGCACGACCTGCACGTTGGTACACGGGGCGATATGGCTTGATCTATTCATATTCCAACATCCTGAAATGGGTTTTTTAAAATAGGCTTGGCAGCATTAGTATCAGCCATAGGTGTGATGTGCAGCCGCTCCTCTATCTCCATGTCGGACTTTCCAGTATACAGTAACGCTGTATATATATATTAGACTGGGAACAATAGCCCCCCAGTATATTGGGTGAGGTGGGGGGGGGGGGGCCTCACATAACATATTAGCAGATGGGATCTGGAGCACAGAGCGCCCCCACAACCCTTTTATTAGATCAGTGCTCTTTCACCTGTGGCTATCCAACTGCTGCACAATCGCAATTCCCTTCATGTCCTGATAGCTGGACAGCCGCAGCTCGGAGAACACTGCTCTGATGTGTATGGAGGTCTGTCAGGGCATGCTGGGAGTTGTAGTTTTGCGACAGCTGGAGAGCTGCGGGTTGGAGAACACTGCCTTAGGTTACCTAGCATCAGTCGCTGAGAAGAACCCATCTATAGAAGCGGTGGTATGGTGTATGTGCGGAGTGACGTGAGCTCAGGCTGGGGGGGGGCACGGCTAGTTATAACAGGTGTCTGTGCTCCAGCTGGGCCTAGACCGTAAAAATGGCATCAAACTTCATAGAACTATTTACATTAAGTGTTTTTGTTCTAAAATCCAGGCCGGACCTCCCGACCCCTTAACTCATTCAGACCCCTGATCAGCCCAGGCAAAACCTTAAGGGGGCACTCCAGCGATTTCTTCTTTTTTTCTTTTTCTTTCAAATCAACTGGTGTCAGAAAGTTATACAGATTTGTAATTTATTTCTTTAAAAAAAAAAAAAATCTCCAGTCTTTCAGTACTTATCAGCTGCTGTATGTGCTGCAGGAAGTGGTGTATTCTCTCCAGTCTGACACAGTGCTCTCTGCTGCCACCTCTGTCCATGTCAGGAACTGTCCAGAGCAGGAGAGGTTTTCTATGGGAATTTGCTGCTGCTCTGGACAGTTCCTGACATGGACAGAGGTGGCAGCAGAGAGCACTGTGTCAGACTGGAGAGAATACACCACTTCCTGTGGGACATACAGCAGCTGATAAGTACTGAAAGACTGGAGATTTTCTTTTTAAAAGAAGTAAAATACAAATCTACATAACTTTTACTGACACCAGTTTTGAAAGAAGAAACATTTTCACCAGGGTTCCCCTCTAAATTAATCAGTCACAGGTCAGTGGCTCCTAAGCTCATTCAGACCCGGATCCGCCTTCTCTTATCTTGCGGATAGCTCATCAGTACATATTGCCTGGACTACCCCTTTAATTAACCTGCAAAGCATCATGGTAAGTGACAGGACTTGATCCTCATTGGGGCTGCTGAACACTTGTGTTGTCTCCTTCTTACAGAGTGACGACCACAGGAAGCACAGAGGGCATCAAGAAAGTGAAAAAAGTCCAGAACGGCTCTTCAGAGCCTCGCTCAGAGTGGGAGAACTCTGCCTGAACGCACAGACTGACACCTGGATTTTAATTTATTATTCACTCCTATTATACATGCAGAGAAGCGGCTCACTGAGAATCCCTGCACCTCCATCCCTCCTGCCGCACCTGGTACCCCCGCCATACAGACAGCAGCTAGCCCCCACTGCTAGACACAGCCCCCTATAGAGCACCGCTCTGCCTACCAAGGACTTCAAGCTCAATTCCAGGACGTTTAGGAACCAATAAATCTGATCAGTTTTGTACCTCATTGTCCAGGAAGCCGTGGGCCGGCAAGATGCACAGACGGGTGTGGCCCGCGGTGGCTGCTCGGTGCCGGGATGCTGTTCGTGAACTCCTGAGGAGACTTTGTAGGTCATCCGTGCAGCCCCCCTCCCCCCCCCCTCCCCCTGTGAACAGAATCACCTGTATATACGGTTATATTAATTTTGTAGCAGATCTATACCGTTTCTAGAATGTCCTCGGGGAATCCTAATCTATATATCGAGATGGAATGCAGAGCTGTGTGTGTTGTGCTCCCAGGACCCTGCTTACTCTTTCAGTACTGTCTACGGGAACACCTGCTATCCCAGTCAGTCACAACAGGGATGTTAAAGGGGTTGTCCGGAATTTGAAAAACGTGATTTGTTTTCCACAAACAGCGCCACCCCTATCCACGGGTTGTGTGTGGTATTGCAGCTTCATTCACTCACAGCTGTGTTTGCTTGGGGATGTCCATGTTTTTCACTATATAGCACCTTGCTTGGTTCTGTCTGGGTGATATAGCTGCCATTACAGCTCCACCAGCCGGTAGCACCCAGCTTTGCCAGAATCCTGAAGCTGGTGATTTACTGTATGACAACCCCTGCAGTGGTGGCTGTCGGTTCTCGCTCGCCTTTGCTGGTCACGTTGGCAGTCACCCAGCTTTCCCAGATGCAGATAGAAGTAAGAAATGGCTGAAGTGAATATTTGGAGTGAATGGGGTGTATATTGGGGGACGCCTTCAGTATTACTGAGGTCTTATAGCAGGATACGGGCACTCGCCAGCACTCCGACCCCCTGTAGAGCATGTTCTATGGCGTCGCCTTGTTCTTTTCTCTGTGATATTTAGGGAATATAAAGATTTCCATTTTCTGTCTGTACCGGGGCCGCTTGGTGCTGGAGACGGTACATTAATACTCATGACCGAGTTCTGTTTGGTGGGGGTGCAGGTCCAGTGAATACTACGGACGGTGTCTGAGGACGTCACTTATCACGGCCATGTGTATAGGAAGGGTCAGGTGTCTGCTCCATCCCTCCTAGAGGAGGTGTATTGTCACTAACTTTCTGTTCTTTGAGTGAAGTCCTCAGGATTTCCGCTTGCTGTCAGGGAATGAGAACGCTGTAGATAAAGCCCATGGTGTGCAGCCTGTCTGTGTCCGCTTCCATTCACTGACAGCAAGCAGGGATATTGGGACCTTCCTGTCATGCAATGACTGAGCTTTATTCACACACACCCCCTGTTATAAAGACACGTTCCTGTTCTGCGTCGGTGGACCAAAGGTTTCGGTGTGTTCTGGGCCAGTGGGGTGTTTGCTATGATGGTGTACATTTTGGGGTTTTGGTTGTGGTGTTTTTCTCCCACTAACCTTTCTTTACTGGTCATTGCCTCTCTTCCCAGTGCTGAAAGGGTTAACGCATCAGGTCTGAGGACGCGATATAAGTGCGAGTGTTTTAATGATACATTTATTTCTTTTGTGAATAAAAAAAAAAAAAAAGAAAAGACTAATTCTGGCTCAATGAAGCAGCGCCCCCTGTTGTACATGTGGCGGTGGACCCGGCGGGCGGCGTCTCTGGGGACGAGGGTCTGTGTGTGTTACCTTCTATGCAAGTGAAATAAAAGGGAGCGACAGAAATCCGGCTGCTTCTATTCTTGCTGCGTTCTATCATCTTATACATTATAAGTGTCCTGACAGCGGGGGGCAGCCTCCCGGTCATATCACCAGAGGTCACCTGATCTGTGAGGTCACTGGGAGCCGCACCCCAGACTTCTCTGTCTGCTCTATGCCCATCCCCCAGACTCCTTTGCCACCCCCCCCCCCCACCTCCAGACCCCTCTTCCTACTCTGTGCCTTCCCCCAGACTCCTTTGCCCCCTACCTTCAGGCTTCTCTGCCTACTCTTTGCCCTCCCCCCAGACTCATTTGCCCCCCCCCCCACCTCCAGACCCCTCTGCCTACTCTGTGCCGTCCCCCCAGACTCCTTTGCCCCCACCACCTCCAGACCCCGCTGCCTACTCCATGTCCTCCCTCCAGACTCCTTTGCCCCCACCACCTCCAGACCCTGCTGCCTACTCCATGCCCTCCCCCCAGACTCCTTTGTCACCTACCTCCAGACCCCGTTGCCTACTCTATGCCCATCCCCCAGACTCCTTGGCCCCCCACCTCCAGACCCCTCTTCCTACTCTGTGCCCTCCCCCCAGACTCCTTTGCCCCCCTACCTCCTGACTTCTCTATTTTCCTTCTGATATCTCCCTGATCCCCATTTCCTCAGACTATGGTTTCTGTCTCTACCTTCTCCAGACTCCTCTGGCAGTGGCTTATTACCCCAAGAACTTAAGGAGTGGACAGTTATAATGCATAGCTGATCCTTCTCTCCCCTGACATCATCTCTTGGGAGGCCGCCATATCCATTAAATGGCCAATCCGCCTGAAATATTCAGGTTTGGCTGACGCATATGTAGGGGTCCATTTACACAGAGAGTGTCTGACAGATTACCTGCCAAAGACTTAAAGCCAAAGCCAGAAATGGATTTGAAAAGGAGAAATCTCAGGCTTTCCTTTATGACTTGATCTCTGTTTGTAGGCTGTTTCTGGCTTTGGCTTCAAATCTTTGGCAGATAATCTGTCAGATAATCTTTCTGTGTAAATGGACCCTAATGTGTATAACCAACATTAGAGAGAGAGGTTAACTACTGGAGACCAAGGACCCCTGTACTGTGTGTGGCCCCCGCTCTGACTGGCGTGACTGGTGCGTTCTTTGTTCCATTATTATAACCTCTGTAGGCTTGTGCTATCCATAGAGTATGTCAGTGTATCACATCACCTTCACCATAGACGCTATATGTGGCCTTACATAAACAAGGGTACCTTAATGTGTCTTAAAGGGGTTCTCCATTTTTCCTTCTAGAGCACATAGGGGATTCCTTCCCTGCTGCAGGTAGGGTCACTGTCCGCCCAGTTTCATAGCACTAGCAGGGATCTGTTGGGGTGAGTGACAGGACACTACTTGGGGTCACAGACGTCCATTGGTAATGACCATAGTATATCGCCCTTATAATAGGCCTGTCCCTGGGTGATTGGCACAGCAGGAAGGAAGCACATTTTCCTCTGTACATGTTTTTCAGGGATTGCAGCTCTTAGTGTCTTGCTGAGCAGCGTTTCCATAGTTTCTTATCGCTCATCTCCGGCATGTGAAGCGTTAACACATCTCTTCAGAACCCTGACTAATATATGGTGCACGGTGACGGGGAAGACGCTCGGGTGCATTGTGTGTCACGGCTCAACGTGGAGCCAGGAGGGTGCTGCATTGCAGTAGTAGTATGTCAGGGAGCAGGGATATCAATCCCTTGTAGAAGAGACCCAGAGAAGATCATTGTCCTCAGGTACTGTGCAGCCTCTCCCAGATAGAGCCCATCCATCATCCACTATGCCACCACAGCATACTGCACCCCGACAGCAACAAGTGCCCCCATCTGATCACAAGGAAGAGAGAGGAGCCACTGTGTACATACATTACTGATCCTGAGTTACATCCTGTATTATACTCCAGAGCTGTGCTCACTATTCTGCTGGTGGGGCCACTGTGTACATACATTACATTACTGATCCTGAGTTACATCCTGTATTATACCCCAGAGCTGCACTCACTATTCTGCTGTGTATATACATTACTGATCCTGAGTTACATCCTGTATTATACCCCAGAGCTGCACTCACTATTCTGCTGGTGGGGTCACTGTGTACATACATTACATTACTGATCCTGAGTTACATCCTGTATTATACCCCAGATCTGCACTCACTATTCTGCTGGTGGGGTCACTGTGTACATACATTACTGATCCTGAGTTACATCCTGCATTATACCCCAGAGCTGCACTCACTATTCTGCTGGTGGGGTCACTGTGTACATACATTACTGATCCTGAGTTACATCCTGTATTTCTTTTATTAAAATTTTAAACATAACAATAAATAAATACAGAAATAACGCACCATATCTAACCAGAACAAAACAATAGAAAATGAAACCATAACATAAACCACGGCCCATCCCCACACTCATTCTTCCACACATACAACCTATATACACCCATATACCTATATACAATATATACACCTATATACCTATATACAATATATACACACCCATATACCTATATACAATATATACACACCTATATACCTATATACAATATATACACACCCATATACCTATATACAATATATACACCCATATACCTACATACAATATATACACAATATAAACTATTTAGCTAAACATATTAATAAACTATATACACTACTATATACAAACCTATATATACTACTATATACTATACACTTATAAACACACCTATATACAATACACCACTATATACTATACACCTATAAACACACCTATATACACTACTATATATAATACACCTATATAAATAACTAAATGTGAACCCCCTGGCCCAGTTCCATTGTGCACAACCTAATACCACAGACACAATTCTACTCAACCCAACACCAACTAAACAAGACATCATCATTACACAAATAAACTAAAACTAAAAAAGACACAATACAAAATAATAACCTATAACTAAACAATACATATAATATTTTTTAATTTTTTTTTTTTTTTTTTTTTTGGCCCTGAGCTGGTCCCGCATCCCATGCCCCCAGTACATGATCACGGACGTCCATGAACCAGCCCAGGATTTTATATATATATATATATATATATATATATATATAAAAGTCCCAACAAAGTCCCACAGAAACCCCCTCCCCCCTTTTACCCACCACCCAACCTATCACTAAACCCCAACCCCAGTTGCAAACAAAACATATATAATATATACAGTAGAAAATGGTGGATGGACGGCACTGTGCTGGCTTGAAGTCAAAATAGCTTAAAGCTGGTGGGTGCACGTCCCATAAAAGTCGACCCCCGACTCCTCCGGATAACAAAAATGGAACACGAGGACGGCACTCCAGTAGTGTATAGTGAAGATTTATTCACCCAATCACAAGTAGCGACGTTTCGACTCTAACATGAGTCTTTCTCAAGCAAGTACAAAGTGGTATCATGGTGATATTTATATGAGGGGGAACACCCCCAAGGTGTGTATCTCAATTAGTGACATCATAATGTAAACATAGGTATAGAAGTGTTAATCTACACATCAGTGCCAAAATATACAATGATCATATATCATACATATTACATAGTGTATATACATTTCAGTGCATAACAAGTGCATATGAAATTCCTCCCCGAATCCATATATAATCACTAAAACATATTCCTCCTTCTAATAAATGGTTAAGATGGAGGTCGGACCTGACTCACCCTCCGTCCGTTCAGCCAATCCCACTGTGTTGAAGGCATGCCGCATATCGCTTGTAAACAGAGCATCTGCGCATATCCGGATGTAGGCATATCATGTGACCTGTCATCTGCTCACAGTCCGGTAACGATCACGTGATAAATTATGCGCATGCGCAAATAGTCCATGTAATACAGCGGGCGCCATCTTAGGAGAGGTAACAACACCTTCCAGCGCGCGCATGTGCAGGATGTCCGTGTGATACATCGGGCGCCATCTTGGGAAAGGTAACAACACCTTACATCGCCCATACCTCCTACAGATGTCAAAGAGGTATACTGCAGGACTAGTAGGAAAAGAGGGGAAGAAAAAATGCTCACAAAATGGAGTTTGTCATAAACGAGGTGTCTAAAGCAGTCACAGCAGTGCCACACTCTTCATGGTGAATTCATCACTCTCCTGAGCGCACAGGCTCTGCCAAATTCAAAGACTGCCAAATTACCTTATATGACTACTCTTCTTAGAGCGACCTCCCCTAGATTCCTACAAATTTTGTCCCACATTAGTTTCACACGGACCCAAAGGTGGTTGAAATAAAGACTGGATAACGGTTTGGATAAGGATTGAAGAAAAATCAGTCGGAAAGGTGAGTATAAGGTCCTCGCTCCATCTGTGTGGATAAACAGAAGAAAAAAACATAATTAAACACAAGTGTCAGTGTATATATTACACAGTGTAAGTGCACATATAAAAAAATAATTATAAAAAATAATAAAGATCTATGTACTCTTTCCTTCAGCAAGAGCATGTAAATAATTGCACAGTGGTCAAGCTCTACATCATAGAAATGCTTTCAATGAAAAGTCCACATTTAACCCATGCGGTTGAAGGGCATTGAGACGTGTAATCCATTGGGCCTCTCTCTGTTTTAACATTCTTTGTCTGTTTCCACCCCGGCGTGGTAACGGAATATGGTCAATTATTGTAAACCGCAACTGTTGAAGGTTATGGCCCGCTTCTACAAAGTGTCTGGAAACAGGGAGGTCAAGTCTACCTTTGCGGATGGAAGACTTATGATTATTCAAACGTATACGGCACTCATTCGTTGTTTCTCCTACATAGATAAACGGACACGGACACTGAAGGACATAAATGACATGATCCGTCTTACAACTTGTATGAAACCGCAATTTGTAATTGTGATTAGTGTTCGGGTGACAGAAGACATCTCCTTTTATCATCAGATTGCAGCTGTCACATCCCAAACATGGGAAACTACCCGGTTTGAGTGAAGATGACAGGTCCAATCTTTTCTTCTGACAGTCTGCACGGACCAATTTGTCTCTAATACTTGCTGCTCGTCTGTAAGATGAGAGAGGAGGATTTTTGAGGATAGAGATGTTATTGTGAAAATTAGCAACAACACTCCAATGTTTACGGATTATCCGGGCAATACAGTGGCTCTGTTCACTAAATGTACTAATAAACGGGACCCTGTCTAAATCCTTCTTATCTCTAGTTGATGGTGTTACCCTATTTAGGGTTTTAACCTCAGTCATGCTTCTCTGGACCAATCTTTTGGGGTAACCCCGTTGGATAAACCGGTCACCCATCTCACATAGTCTGGAATCAACCTTGGAGACATCATCAACAATTCTCTGTACCCTGAGTAATTGGCTTTTAGGAAGCGATTCTACCATCCTCCTGGGATGCATACTATCAAATCTCAACAAATTGTTCCTGTCTGTCGGTTTTAAATAAATATCAGTCCGAAGAGATCCCTCTTCAATGTAGACCCATGTGTCCAAAAACTGGACACCAACGGTCGAACTGGTCATCGTAAATTTAATGTCAGGATCGATAGTGTTAATGTAATCAAAAAATTCAACCAATTCTACCTGGGAGCCAATCCATATCAAAAAAATATCGTCTATATATCTCCACCACCCAAGCAACTTGCTGTGGTGGTGGGACATATAGACGTAGGACTCTTCAAGGTCGGCCATGACTATGTTGGCATATGTAGGTGCCATATTAGACCCCATGGCCGTACCCTTAACTTGAACAAAGAACTTGTCCTGGAAGTAGAAGTAGTTACAAGTCAACAAGGTCTCCAACAGATTAATCACAAATTCCTTACCCTCATCTGAAAAATCAGATCTCTGCAATACTTTCCTCACACATTGTATTCCTCTCTCATGATCTATACAGGTATACAGACTAGTCACATCAAACGATGCTAAAATACAGTCAGATGGTATGTCAACATTCTTAATTTTTTGCAGAAAATCAGCCGTGTCTCGGATATAAGATTTAGTATTGACCGCATATTGTCTCAATACCTTATCAACGAAAACAGCCGCTGGACTAAATATGGAATCACAGCCAGACACAATAGGTCTGCCCGGCGGATCCTCCAAAGATTTATGGATCTTGGGCAGACAATACAGCGTTGGGGTGACCGGATGGCTAGGCAGGAGGTAGTCATGAAGTTGTTCGTCTATGATATCAGCTGCAAAAGCATCATCCACGAGCAACTTCAACCTACGGAAAAAGACCTGTTTAGGGTCACTAGGCGTCTCTTTGTATACATTGCTATCACCCAACTGTCTCAAAATTTCTCCTACATATTTGTCTTTGTCCATAACGACGACAGCACCCCCTTTATCAGCGGGTTTCACCACGATGTCGTCGTTATGGGACAAATTGTTCAAGGCCTCCATTTGTTTTTTAGAGAAATTGGGTTTGCCTCTCCTCTCATTCAACAATCTAGACTTCAATACCTCGATGTCACGTTTAACCAGTGTCCCAAACATAGTAACTGCTTCTGATGATGGGGGACAAAAATCACTCTTATTAGACAAACCATACTTTTTCAGACACAGTTCAGACTGTTTTGGTTTTCTCAACGCCGTAAAATCGGTCTTATCAGAAAACCAAACCTTGAGATTGATGTTCCTAAGAAGCATCTGAACATCAATCTCTAACTGCAACCAGTTAATCTGAGTGGTAGGACAAAAAGTTAAACCATGGTTAAGGACATCTAATTCGTCATGGGTAAGTGTATGTGAGGAGATATTTACCACTAATGAGGGGGCCTGCTCAAAGTCCATCACGCCTTCTGTGTGGTCTTTACTCCCTTCCCTTTCCTGGTCGAGACTCCGCCACTGTTGTTTTCTTCCACGACCCCTCCTGATGTTGCTCCGCCTCCTGCTGCGTCCATCTTGTCCTGATCCAAAAAAGCCGGTTTTTCTTTCTTGGTTTTAGGACCCTTGGATGCTTCCTTGTTTCGTTGTTTATCCTCACGTTTGCCTTCTTTCTGCCAATCATAGACAAATCCGGTTTTATAGTCCTCGCAATCACGGTGCCACTTTTGTCTTTTCAGTTCCTCTTGATCCTTCTTATATTTCTCTAAGTTGCTCTGTACTTTTTCTTTATACCTTATGATCTCATCTGATTCCATGACATCTGTTAGGGCACTTTCACTAATTTCCAATTTTTGTTCTATTTGTATGATTTCTCCTTGCAGAAACTCAATGTTCAAAAGGACTAAGTCCAAGGCATACTTCTGTTTGGACTAAGTCCAAGGCATACTTATTCGTGAGTCCTTCAAAACGTGTGCAAAATTCTTTATTCCTGGGAAACAGATTAGGCCTTAGATGGGGACGCAACCCTCTTGGAATCATTTTAGTTTGATAATAATTGGACAGTAAAGATAAATGCAGGTCCAGTGTAATCAGTCTCTTGGAATCCACTTCAAAAGTCCGCTTGGTGTCCAATTTCGATGGAACACTCAAATAAGCTCTATTTCCCAGGCGTCCACTTAGAATGCGACTTACATCATCATTGCTGAAGGAATATGTGACGGGTGTTGTATCATTAGATTCCATAATAATGTTCACGTGCTCAGTCCACAGGATCAAAAACTGAATAGAAAATGGTGGATGGACGGCACTGTGCTGGCTTGAAGTCAAAATAGCTTAAAGCTGGTGGGTGCACGTCCCATAAAAGTCGACCCCCCGACTCCTCCGGATAACAAAAATTGGAACACGAGGACGGCACTCCAGTAGTGTATAGTGAAGATTTATTCACCCAATCACAAGTAGCGACGTTTCGACTCTAACATGAGTCTTTCTCAAGCAAGTACAAAGTGGTATCATGGTGATATTTATATGAGGGGGAACACCCCCAAGGTGTGTATCTCAATTAGTGACATCATAATGTAAACATAGGTATAGAAGTGTTAATCTACACATCAGTGCCAAAATATACAATGATCATATATCATACATATTACATAGTGTATATACATTTCAGTGCATAACAAGTGCATATGAAATTCCTCCCCGAATCCATATATAATCACTAAAACATATTCCTCCTTCTAATAAATGGTTAAGATGGAGGTCGGACCTGACTCACCCTCCGTCCGTTCAGCCAATCCCACTGTGTTGAAGGCATGCCGCATATCGCTTGTAAACAGAGCATCTGCGCATATCCGGATGTAGGCATATCATGTGACCTGTCATCTGCTCACAGTCCGGTAACGATCACGTGATAAATTATGCGCATGCGCAAATAGTCCATGTAATACAGCGGGCGCCATCTTAGGAGAGGTAACAACACCTTCCAGCGCGCGCATGTGCAGGATGTCCGTGTGATACATCGGGCGCCATCTTGGGAAAGGTAACAACACCTTACATCGCCCATACCTCCTACAGATGTCAAAGAGGTATACTGCAGGACTAGTAGGAAAAGAGGGGAAGAAAAAATGCTCACAAAATGGAGTTTGTCATAAACGAGGTGTCTAAAGCAGTCACAGCAGTGCCACACTCTTCATGGTGAATTCATCACTCTCCTGAGCGCACAGGCTCTGCCAAATTCAAAGACTGCCAAATTACCTTATATGACTACTCTTCTTAGAGCGACCTCCCCTAGATTCCTACAAATTTTGTCCCACATTAGTTTCACACGGACCCAAAGGTGGTTGAAATAAAGACTGGATAACGGTTTGGATAAGGATTGAAGAAAAATCAGTCGGAAAGGTGAGTATAAGGTCCTCGCTCCATCTGTGTGGATAAACAGAAGAAAAAAACATAATTAAACACAAGTGTCAGTGTATATATTACACAGTGTAAGTGCACATATAAAAAAATAATTATAAAAAATAATAAAGATCTATGTACTCTTTCCTTCAGCAAGAGCATGTAAATAATTGCACAGTGGTCAAGCTCTACATCATAGAAATGCTTTCAATGAAAAGTCCACATTTAACCCATGCGGTTGAAGGGCATTGAGACGTGTAATCCATTGGGCCTCTCTCTGTTTTAACATTCTTTGTCTGTTTCCACCCCGGCGTGGTAACGGAATATGGTCAATTATTGTAAACCGCAACTGTTGAAGGTTATGGCCCGCTTCTACAAAGTGTCTGGAAACAGGGAGGTCAAGTCTACCTTTGCGGATGGAAGACTTATGATTATTCAAACGTATACGGCACTCATTCGTTGTTTCTCCTACATAGATAAACGGACACGGACACTGAAGGACATAAATGACATGATCCGTCTTACAACTTGTATGAAACCGCAATTTGTAATTGTGATTAGTGTTCGGGTGACAGAAGACATCTCCTTTTATCATCAGATTGCAGCTGTCACATCCCAAACATGGGAAACTACCCGGTTTGAGTGAAGATGACAGGTCCAATCTTTTCTTCTGACAGTCTGCACGGACCAATTTGTCTCTAATACTTGCTGCTCGTCTGTAAGATGAGAGAGGAGGATTTTTGAGGATAGAGATGTTATTGTGAAAATTAGCAACAACACTCCAATGTTTACGGATTATCCGGGCAATACAGTGGCTCTGTTCACTAAATGTACTAATAAACGGGACCCTGTCTAAATCCTTCTTATCTCTAGTTGATGGTGTTACCCTATTTAGGGTTTTAACCTCAGTCATGCTTCTCTGGACCAATCTTTTGGGGTAACCCCGTTGGATAAACCGGTCACCCATCTCACATAGTCTGGAATCAACCTTGGAGACATCATCAACAATTCTCTGTACCCTGAGTAATTGGCTTTTAGGAAGCGATTCTACCATCCTCCTGGGATGCATACTATCAAATCTCAACAAATTGTTCCTGTCTGTCGGTTTTAAATAAATATCAGTCCGAAGAGATCCCTCTTCAATGTAGACCCATGTGTCCAAAAACTGGACACCAACGGTCGAACTGGTCATCGTAAATTTAATGTCAGGATCGATAGTGTTAATGTAATCAAAAAATTCAACCAATTCTACCTGGGAGCCAATCCATATCAAAAAAATATCGTCTATATATCTCCACCACCCAAGCAACTTGCTGTGGTGGTGGGACATATAGACGTAGGACTCTTCAAGGTCGGCCATGACTATGTTGGCATATGTAGGTGCCATATTAGACCCCATGGCCGTACCCTTAACTTGAACAAAGAACTTGTCCTGGAAGTAGAAGTAGTTACAAGTCAACAAGGTCTCCAACAGATTAATCACAAATTCCTTACCCTCATCTGAAAAATCAGATCTCTGCAATACTTTCCTCACACATTGTATTCCTCTCTCATGATCTATACAGGTATACAGACTAGTCACATCAAACGATGCTAAAATACAGTCAGATGGTATGTCAACATTCTTAATTTTTTGCAGAAAATCAGCCGTGTCTCGGATATAAGATTTAGTATTGACCGCATATTGTCTCAATACCTTATCAACGAAAACAGCCGCTGGACTAAATATGGAATCACAGCCAGACACAATAGGTCTGCCCGGCGGATCCTCCAAAGATTTATGGATCTTGGGCAGACAATACAGCGTTGGGGTGACCGGATGGCTAGGCAGGAGGTAGTCATGAAGTTGTTCGTCTATGATATCAGCTGCAAAAGCATCATCCACGAGCAACTTCAACCTACGGAAAAAGACCTGTTTAGGGTCACTAGGCGTCTCTTTGTATACATTGCTATCACCCAACTGTCTCAAAATTTCTCCTACATATTTGTCTTTGTCCATAACGACGACAGCACCCCCTTTATCAGCGGGTTTCACCACGATGTCGTCGTTATGGGACAAATTGTTCAAGGCCTCCATTTGTTTTTTAGAGAAATTGGGTTTGCCTCTCCTCTCATTCAACAATCTAGACTTCAATACCTCGATGTCACGTTTAACCAGTGTCCCAAACATAGTAACTGCTTCTGATGATGGGGGACAAAAATCACTCTTATTAGACAAACCATACTTTTTCAGACACAGTTCAGACTGTTTTGGTTTTCTCAACGCCGTAAAATCGGTCTTATCAGAAAACCAAACCTTGAGATTGATGTTCCTAAGAAGCATCTGAACATCAATCTCTAACTGCAACCAGTTAATCTGAGTGGTAGGACAAAAAGTTAAACCATGGTTAAGGACATCTAATTCGTCATGGGTAAGTGTATGTGAGGAGATATTTACCACTAATGAGGGGGCCTGCTCAAAGTCCATCACGCCTTCTGTGTGGTCTTTACTCCCTTCCCTTTCCTGGTCGAGACTCCGCCACTGTTGTTTTCTTCCACGACCCCTCCTGATGTTGCTCCGCCTCCTGCTGCGTCCATCTTGTCCTGATCCAAAAAAGCCGGTTTTTCTTTCTTGGTTTTAGGACCCTTGGATGCTTCCTTGTTTCGTTGTTTATCCTCACGTTTGCCTTCTTTCTGCCAATCATAGACAAATCCGGTTTTATAGTCCTCGCAATCACGGTGCCACTTTTGTCTTTTCAGTTCCTCTTGATCCTTCTTATATTTCTCTAAGTTGCTCTGTACTTTTTCTTTATACCTTATGATCTCATCTGATTCCATGACATCTGTTAGGGCACTTTCACTAATTTCCAATTTTTGTTCTATTTGTATGATTTCTCCTTGCAGAAACTCAATGTTCAAAAGGACTAAGTCCAAGGCATACTTCTGTTTGGACTAAGTCCAAGGCATTTCTTCTGTTTATCCACACAGATGGAGCGAGGACCTTATACTCACCTTTCCGACTGATTTTTCTTCAATCCTTATCCAAACCGTTATCCAGTCTTTATTTCAACCACCTTTGGGTCCGTGTGAAACTAATGTGGGACAAAATTTGTAGGAATCTAGGGGAGGTCGCTCTAAGAAGAGTAGTCATATAAGGTAATTTGGCAGTCTTTGAATTTGGCAGAGCCTGTGCGCTCAGGAGAGTGATGAATTCACCATGAAGAGTGTGGCACTGCTGTGACTGCTTTAGACACCTCGTTTATGACAAACTCCATTTTGTGAGCATTTTTTCTTCCCCTCTTTTCCTACTAGTCCTGCAGTATACCTCTTTGACATCTGTAGGAGGTATGGGCGATGTAAGGTGTTGTTACCTTTCCCAAGATGGCGCCCGATGTATCACACGGACATCCTGCACATGCGCGCGCTGGAAGGTGTTGTTACCTCTCCTAAGATGGCGCCCGCTGTATTACATGGACTATTTGCGCATGCGCATAATTTATCACGTGATCGTTACCGGACTGTGAGCAGATGACAGGTCACATGATATGCCTACATCCGGATATGCGCAGATGCTCTGTTTACAAGCGATATGCGGCATGCCTTCAACACAGTGGGATTGGCTGAACGGACGGAGGGTGAGTCAGGTCCGACCTCCATCTTAACCATTTATTAGAAGGAGGAATATGTTTTAGTGATTATATATGGATTCGGGGAGGAATTTCATATGCACTTGTTATGCACTGAAATGTATATACACTATGTAATATGTATGATATATGATCATTGTATATTTTGGCACTGATGTGTAGATTAACACTTCTATACCTATGTTTACATTATGATGTCACTAATTGAGATACACACCTTGGGGGTGTTCCCCCTCATATAAATATCACCATGATACCACTTTGTACTTGCTTGAGAAAGACTCATGTTAGAGTCGAAACGTCGCTACTTGTGATTGGGTGAATAAATCTTCACTATACACTACTGGAGTGCCGTCCTCGTGTTCCAATTTTTGTTATCCGGAGGAGTCGGGGGTCGACTTTTATGGGACGTGCACCCACCAGCTTTAAGCTATTTTGACTTCAAGCCAGCACAGTGCCGTCCATCCACCATTTTCTATTCAGTTTTTGATCCTGTGGACTGAGCACGTGAACATTATTATGGAATCTAATGATACAACACCCGTCACATATTCCTTCAGCAATGATGATGTAAGTCGCATTCTAAGTGGACGCCTGGGAAATAGAGCTTATTTGAGTGTTCCATCGAAATTGGACACCAAGCGGACTTTTGAAGTGGATTCCAAGAGACTGATTACACTGGACCTGCATTTATCTTTACTGTCCAATTATTATCAAACTAAAATGATTCCAAGAGGGTTGCGTCCCCATCTAAGGCCTAATCTGTTTCCCAGGAATAAAGAATTTTGCACACGTTTTGAAGGACTCACGAATAAGTATGCCTTGGACTTAGTCCTTTTGAACATTGAGTTTCTGCAAGGAGAAATCATACAAATAGAACAAAAATTGGAAATTAGTGAAAGTGCCCTAACAGATGTCATGGAATCAGATGAGATCATAAGGTATAAAGAAAAAGTACAGAGCAACTTAGAGAAATATAAGAAGGATCAAGAGGAACTGAAAAGACAAAAGTGGCACCGTGATTGCGAGGACTATAAAACCGGATTTGTCTATGATTGGCAGAAAGAAGGCAAACGTGAGGATAAACAACGAAACAAGGAAGCATCCAAGGGTCCTAAAACCAAGAAAGAAAAACCGGCTTTTTTGGATCAGGACAAGATGGACGCAGCAGGAGGCGGAGCAACATCAGGAGGGGTCGTGGAAGAAAACAACAGTGGCGGAGTCTCGACCAGGAAAGGGAAGGGAGTAAAGACCACACAGAAGGCGTGATGGACTTTGAGCAGGCCCCCTCATTAGTGGTAAATATCTCCTCACATACACTTACCCATGACGAATTAGATGTCCTTAACCATGGTTTAACTTTTTGTCCTACCACTCAGATTAACTGGTTGCAGTTAGAGATTGATGTTCAGATGCTTCTTAGGAACATCAATCTCAAGGTTTGGTTTTCTGATAAGACCGATTTTACGGCGTTGAGAAAACCAAAACAGTCTGAACTGTGTCTGAAAAAGTATGGTTTGTCTAATAAGAGTGATTTTTGTCCCCCATCATCAGAAGCAGTTACTATGTTTGGGACACTGGTTAAACGTGACATCGAGGTATTGAAGTCTAGATTGTTGAATGAGAGGAGAGGCAAACCCAATTTCTCTAAAAAACAAATGGAGGCCTTGAACAATTTGTCCCATAACGACGACATCGTGGTGAAACCCGCTGATAAAGGGGGTGCTGTCGTCGTTATGGACAAAGACAAATATGTAGGAGAAATTTTGAGACAGTTGGGTGATAGCAATGTATACAAAGAGACGCCTAGTGACCCTAAACAGGTCTTTTTCCGTAGGTTGAAGTTGCTCGTGGATGATGCTTTTGCAGCTGATATCATAGACGAACAACTTCATGACTACCTCCTGCCTAGCCATCCGGTCACCCCAACGCTGTATTGTCTGCCCAAGATCCATAAATCTTTGGAGGATCCGCCGGGCAGACCTATTGTGTCTGGCTGTGATTCCATATTTAGTCCAGCGGCTGTTTTCGTTGATAAGGTATTGAGACAATATGCGGTCAATACTAAATCTTATATCCGAGACACGGCTGATTTTCTGCAAAAAATTAAGAATGTTGACATACCATCTGACTGTATTTTAGCATCGTTTGATGTGACTAGTCTGTATACCTGTATAGATCATGAGAGAGGAATACAATGTGTGAGGAAAGTATTGCAGAGATCTGATTTTTCAGATGAGGGTAAGGAATTTGTGATTAATCTGTTGGAGACCTTGTTGACTTGTAACTACTTCTACTTCCAGGACAAGTTCTTTGTTCAAGTTAAGGGTACGGCCATGGGGTCTAATATGGCACCTACATATGCCAACATAGTCATGGCCGACCTTGAAGAGTCCTACGTCTATATGTCCCACCACCACAGCAAGTTGCTTGGGTGGTGGAGATATATAGACGATATTTTTTTGATATGGATTGGCTCCCAGGTAGAATTGGTTGAATTTTTTGATTACATTAACACTATCGATCCTGACATTAAATTTACGATGACCAGTTCGACCGTTGGTGTCCAGTTTTTGGACACATGGGTCTACATTGAAGAGGGATCTCTTCGGACTGATATTTATTTAAAACCGACAGACAGGAACAATTTGTTGAGATTTGATAGTATGCATCCCAGGAGGATGGTAGAATCGCTTCCTAAAAGCCAATTACTCAGGGTACAGAGAATTGTTGATGATGTCTCCAAGGTTGATTCCAGACTATGTGAGATGGGTGACCGGTTTATCCAACGGGGTTACCCCAAAAGATTGGTCCAGAGAAGCATGACTGAGGTTAAAACCCTAAATAGGGTAACACCATCAACTAGAGATAAGAAGGATTTAGACAGGGTCCCGTTTATTAGTACATTTAGTGAACAGAGCCACTGTATTGCCCGGATAATCCGTAAACATTGGAGTGTTGTTGCTAATTTTCACAATAACATCTCTATCCTCAAAAATCCTCCTCTCTCATCTTACAGACGAGCAGCAAGTATTAGAGACAAATTGGTCCGTGCAGACTGTCAGAAGAAAAGATTGGACCTGTCATCTTCACTCAAACCGGGTAGTTTCCCATGTTTGGGATGTGACAGCTGCAATCTGATGATAAAAGGAGATGTCTTCTGTCACCCGAACACTAATCACAATTACAAATTGCGGTTTCATACAAGTTGTAAGACGGATCATGTCATTTATGTCCTTCAGTGTCCGTGTCCGTTTATCTATGTAGGAGAAACAACGAATGAGTGCCGTATACGTTTGAATAATCATAAGTCTTCCATCCGCAAAGGTAGACTTGACCTCCCTGTTTCCAGACACTTTGTAGAAGCGGGCCATAACCTTCAACAGTTGCGGTTTACAATAATTGACCATATTCCGTTACCACGCCGGGGTGGAAACAGACAAAGAATGTTAAAACAGAGAGAGGCCCAATGGATTACACGTCTCAATGCCCTTCAACCGCATGGGTTAAATGTGGACTTTTCATTGAAAGCATTTCTATGATGTAGAGCTTGACCACTGTGCAATTATTTACATGCTCTTGCTGAAGGAAAGAGTACATAGATCTTTATTATTTTTTATAATTATTTTTTTATATGTGCACTTACACTGTGTAATATATACACTGACACTTGTGTTTAATTATGTTTTTTTCTTCTGTTTATCCACACAGATGGAGCGAGGACCTTATACTCACCTTTCCGACTGATTTTTCTTCAATCCTTATCCAAACCGTTATCCAGTCTTTATTTCAACCACCTTTGGGTCCGTGTGAAACTAATGTGGGACAAAATTTGTAGGAATCTAGGGGAGGTCGCTCTAAGAAGAGTAGTCATATAAGGTAATTTGGCAGTCTTTGAATTTGGCAGAGCCTGTGCGCTCAGGAGAGTGATGAATTCACCATGAAGAGTGTGGCACTGCTGTGACTGCTTTAGACACCTCGTTTATGACAAACTCCATTTTGTGAGCATTTTTTCTTCCCCTCTTTTCCTACTAGTCCTGCAGTATACCTCTTTGACATCTGTAGGAGGTATGGGCGATGTAAGGTGTTGTTACCTTTCCCAAGATGGCGCCCGATGTATCACACGGACATCCTGCACATGCGCGCGCTGGAAGGTGTTGTTACCTCTCCTAAGATGGCGCCCGCTGTATTACATGGACTATTTGCGCATGCGCATAATTTATCACGTGATCGTTACCGGACTGTGAGCAGATGACAGGTCACATGATATGCCTACATCCGGATATGCGCAGATGCTCTGTTTACAAGCGATATGCGGCATGCCTTCAACACAGTGGGATTGGCTGAACGGACGGAGGGTGAGTCAGGTCCGACCTCCATCTTAACCATTTATTAGAAGGAGGAATATGTTTTAGTGATTATATATGGATTCGGGGAGGAATTTCATATGCACTTGTTATGCACTGAAATGTATATACACTATGTAATATGTATGATATATGATCATTGTATATTTTGGCACTGATGTGTAGATTAACACTTCTATACCTATGTTTACATTATGATGTCACTAATTGAGATACACACCTTGGGGGTGTTCCCCCTCATATAAATATCACCATGATACCACTTTGTACTTGCTTGAGAAAGACTCATGTTAGAGTCGAAACGTCGCTACTTGTGATTGGGTGAATAAATCTTCACTATACACTACTGGAGTGCCGTCCTCGTGTTCCATTTTTAATATATACAGTATATACAATTTATACAAACATACAAAGACAATCACAATACACAAACTTTTGAAAAAAAATATATATATAACATACTAAACCCAACAATAATGAGACTTCTCAGCCCCACACACAGCCCGAAAGCCCAAGATCAGCGCCTGCAAGCCCCATACTCCAGTATCTCTACAGCACAAAACAAAAGACTAAGGTGCCAGCATCAGCCGCCACCAGGAGAGGAGACGCAGGCTAAGGAACCTTATAGGCAGAGCCCCTCCAAAGACAAGAGGCCCTACCAGCCCCCAGCCTCTCGTACTCCAGAGAGCGCACCTTCACCAGGTCACCGAGTGTGCCCCTAACCACCTCATCCACAGGGGGCGCTGTGCCCCTAACCACCTCATCCACAGGGGGCGCTCTGCCCCTAACCACCTCATCCACAGGGAGGATTTTACGCTGCGTCGACACTAAACACCGTGCACTCTACGTGTGGTACCTGACCACTATGCTGACTAGGAATAAAGCGCTCCGGTCCCAGCCACCAAGGTTTCTGAATGCTCCATAGGCCCATTCCGCATAGGAGAGACGGGCCAACCTGGGCCACCCGATGGAAGCGCCCACCCTGTTGTAAACCTCTGTATTAAAGGGACAATGAAGCAGAAAATGCTCCATGCTTTCCAGCATGCCTCCACGCTCCTCCCGGGGACATCCCCGATCCTCAGAGCTCCTGCACTTCAGATTGTCCCTCACATACAGTTTCCCATGGAAGCAGCGCCAAGCCAAGTCCCAAAACTTCAAGGGGATCCTGATGGAATTCAATAGGCCCAAACCAACCTCCAGATCCCGGCTTGGGCAATCCTTGAGCGCCAGCGGTTTTTGGAAATGGGATGACAGGACCCTATTGTCAAGGAATTTCCTCGACAGAGTCCTAATCTCCCACATCCCCAAACCCCACCGACGAATCACCTTCAGAACCAGGGTAGCATAAGCCGGAAGATGCCCGTGTGGTGTGCGGAGATCCTTCACTTGCCCTCCTGTCTCCCATTCCTGGAAGAAAGGCCGAAACCATCCCCTACAGGAGAATACCCACGGAGGAGCCCTCTCTTTCCAGAGGTTTGAAATGTTGTTCTTAAGAAAGGTATTCACCAGGAACACCACGGGGTTGACCATACACAACCCCCCTTGTCTCCTCGTACGGTAAGTAACCTCCCTCTTCACTAGGTTCAGTCTATTCCCCCATAACAGCTGGAAGAACACACTGTAGACCCGTGTCCAGAGCGGTTCTGGCAAAATGCAAACACTGCCCAGATATATCAGCAAAGGGAGCAGGAATGTTTTGATCAGGTTAACCCTTTCCCTGAGGGTCAAAGACCAACCCTTCCACTGATCCACCCTCTGAGCGGCGATCTTGAGCCTGCTGTCCCAGTTTTGTTTGGGGTAATCCCCTTGGCCGAATTCGATGCCGAGAACTTTTGCAAACTCCTGGGGCTCTGGAAGGGTGTCCGGGAGATCAAATCCAGGATCTCCACCTCCCAGCCAGAGACTCTCACACTTATCCTGGTTGATCTTGGACCCAGATGCCTCTGAGTAGCGCTCCACCTCTGACATCACACACTGCACCTCCTCTTGCGAGGAGACGAATATGGTGACATCATCGGCGTACGCTACCACCCTCAGAGTGGAATCCGGCACCGCAGGGTCCATTCTCACCCCTGTCAACGGTCCACAATGAATCCTCCTAAGGAAAGGATCAACTGCAAACACGTACAACAGTGGGCTCAAAGGGCAACCCTGACGGACACCAGACCCAACCTCAAAAGAGCGGCCAATCCAACCATTCACAAGTGGGAAACTCTCTGCCCCTGCATACAAGGTCTTAAGCCAATCAACAAACCCCCCCGGCAGGCCATATCTCAGAAGGACAGACCAGAGGTACTCGTGGTTAACCCGATCAAACGCTTTTGCCTGATCCAAGGACAGCAAGTACCCCTTCCAGTGACCTGCCCTACCCTGCTCCACAGCCTCCCGGACACCGAGCACAGCACTAAAGGTACTGCGGCCTGGAACAGAGCAATGCTGGGCCCCCGAAAGGAGCTGGGGTGCAAACTTCACCAGCCGATTAAACAGCACTTTTGCCAGAATCTTTCTGTCCACATTGAGAAGCGCTATGGGACGCCAATTCTAAATGCGGGACGGGTCTTTACCCTTTGACAAGATGATCAAGGCTGACCTCCTCATTGACCTCGGCAGAGTGCCCGAGGAGAGACACTCATTAAATACCTCAGTCAAGAGGGGAACCAAAGAGTCCTTAAAGGTCTTATAGAACTCAGATGTTAAGCCATCTGGACCGGGTGACTTCTTGAGGGCAAGACCATCAATAGCCACCCTGACTTCCTCTTCTTGGATCATCTCTGTCAAAACGTCAAGAGAGGGGTCTACCCCTGGTTCAGGGACGGTTTCAGTCAAGAAAGCTGAGGCCTTATCCCGATCTAGATCCTTCCTCCCCAAGAGGTGCGAGTAAAAGGATCTGACGACCTCCAGGATCCCTGATCTGGACCTTTTCAGGGATCCTGTACTATCAATCAGTCCTGAGACGATTTTACTATTCACTGACATCTTGCAGTTTCTGTAAGGGTCGGGCGAGCGGTACTTCCCGTAGTCCCTCTCAAAAACCAAAGATGCGTGTCTATCGTACTGGCACCTCATTAGCAAGGCTTTCACTCTGGAGATATCATCACGACTACCTCCAGTCGAGACAAGACGTTCAAGTTTCTTCCTCAGGCCCTGGTACAGGCGATACCTGTCCAGACTCCTGAGGCTCGAGAGCTGGCGGAAGAATCTCGCAACCCTTTTTTTGAACATCTCCCACCACTCTGACTTACTGCTACAAAGGCCCAGCAATGGTACCTGGCTCTGAAGAAAATCCTCAAAGGACTGTCTTATTTCCGCTTCTTCCAAGAGAGACGAATTGAGCTTCCAGTAGCCTCTACCCATCCGGGGGGTCTCTGTAACATTCAGAGAAAACAAAATTAAACAGTGGTCGGAGAACTCCACCTCAACAACGGACACCGCTGAAGAGACGGCTTCCTCCTTTAAATAAAACCTGTCTATCCTGGACCTACAACTACCCCTATGATAGGTGAATCCCGCGTGGCCTGGTGTATGCCGGATGTGAACATCCACCAGGCGAGCCTCACTAGCTATACTATTCAGGGCGACGCCATCATAAGTCAGCTTGTCTCTGGAACCTCCCCTATCCTGGGGCCTCGTGACAGCATTGAAGTCCCCTCCAAAGATCACCTGCCGACTTGTAAAAAGATAGGGCTTGATCCTCATAAAGAGACACTTCCCATCCCACTTGGACTGTGGACCATAGATGTTAATAAGGCGAAGTTCTTGTCCCTTCATGAGGACATCAAGAATCAGGCACCTCCCCATTTCTAACTCAATAACCCGTCGGCATTCTACCGTTGCGGCAAAAAGGACCGCCACCCCGCTATACGGCTCGGCCGCAAGAGACCAGTAGGAGGGCCCATTCCTCCATTCCCTTCTGGCTTTAAATATAGATGACATGTCTGTTAGCCTGGTCTCCTGCAAAAAGAAAATATCAGCATTAATGTGGGCAAAATAATCATAGGCCGCAAATCTAGCCGTATCTGACTTAATGCTGGCTACATTAATGGAGGCCAGCGTCAACAGAGAGGGTGCCGCCATCATGGGTGATTGAGTTAGACGGCTTTCTTTTTCCCACTATCCTTTCCTTCCTGCCCGCCACCTTCCTCATCTGACGATGGTTTACCTCTCTTTAGTGAAAAGGATGTATCCATGTCACCTTTATTTACATTTTCCTCGTCCTCTGACTCTGGGCAGATCCTCCCCCCAAAGGAAATACGTTCTCCCTTTGGCGCTTATCCCGACGCCTTAGTTGGGCTGGCGTCTTTTGCTTACTTTTCTTCCTTGGCTCTTTTACTACTTCACCTCCGTCAGCTGCCCCCCCAGTAGATTCCTCCTCACGACCTTTCTCCACCAGGGTAACAACTGCGTTGGCAAAGGAACGAGGGCAGCGACTGAATGGGTGACCTAAGTCACCACACAGGTGACACCTAATCTCCGCACAGGATGCAGCGAGATGGCCTATTTCCCCACACAACGAGCACTTCATCACTGTGCACCTAGCACTGAAATGTGTGGGGTCACCGCACCTGTGACAGAGCTTAGGCTGACCCTGGTAGAAGACCTGGATTCGATCCCTTCCTAGAAAGGTGGCAGATGGTATGTGGGTAACGGTGTTTCCTGAATACCTAAGTTTGACCATAAAGGTCCAAGCCCCTGACCAGATGCCATATTCGTCCCTGTTCTTTTTTGGGACTTCCACCACCTCTCCATACCGGCCAAGCCACGTCATGATGTCAATACAAGAAAGTGATTAGTTACGGGTTAAAACGGTCACTCTCTTGACCTTATTTTGGCGAGACACCGCCTGAATGGCAAAGTCTCGCCAGCCGGGCTCATTCTTTACCAGCTCATAGTTCGACCAAAAAAGCTCAAGCCCCTCCAGTTGAACAAAGCGGATATCAAATTCAGGGGTACCAAAGGGATGTATCAAGGCAAAGATGTCGGCTGCCTTGAAGCTCATCCTCAGCAGGAGCTCAACAACTTTAGATCTTGGGGGACATGTATCACTGCCTCTCCACCTCAGATGGACCACATTCCTTCGGACACCGCCCGGCCCGGCTGTTGGGAGAGACCACACAGTTTCCCTACCCCTTTCCTCTCGGAAGGCTGCAAGGCCATGCCTCTCTATCAAGAAAGACAGATCAACCTCCCTACCCTCTACATTGATTGTTCTCTCCCCTCTCTTTAAGGCCTGCAGGACACGTCGATGCATTACATTACTGAACCTGAGTTACATCCTGTATTATACTCCAGAGCTGCACTCACTATTCTGCTGGTGGGGTCACTGTATACATACGTTACATTACTGATCCTGAGTTACATCCTGTATTATACTCCAGAGCTACACTCACTATTCTGCTGGTGGGGTTACTGTGTACATACATTACTGATCCTGAGTTACATCCTGTAGATCTTTTATTTAAAAAATATAAAACATAACAACAAACCAATAATATAAATAACATAACTGTACAATATATACAAGTCCATAAAAGTCCATAAGCGTATTGGCTGGTCCAGCCTCACACTCACCAAACGCACCGCTGTATTATCCCCCACACGTGCAAACTAGATTTTCCCACAAACACCACAATAATAACACTATGAAACTTAACTTAACTAACAATAACTAACATAACTATACTGTACACTAACCCCCTGATCCGGTTGCATTCCACAAAACTAAATAAATGCACAAATAAATACATAAATGAATATATACATAGAGCCCTACACCAAACACCATAACAATTATAATTTTTTTTTTTTTTTTTTTTTTTTTTTTTTTTTTTTTTGGGCCCTGAGCTGGTCCCGCATCCCATGCCCCCAGTACATGATAACAGACGTCCATGAACCAGCCCAGGATTTTCTGTTTATACTAAAGTCCCCAGAAACCCCCTCCCCCCATATAACCCACCACCCAACCTAACACTAAAACCCAACCCCAGGTGGAGACGAAATATGCAAACTATATACACAAATAAACACACTAATAATACACACACTAATAATATACACAAACATACACAGCAAACCATAGTGGGGCTTCTCAGCCGCACACACCGCCCGAAAGCCCAAGTTCAGTACCTGCAAGCCCTATATTCCTATACAGCTAGAGCACAAAACAAAAGACTAGGGTGTTAGCATCAGCCCACCACCAGGAGAGGAGACGCAGGCTAAGGAACCTTATAGGCAAAGCCCCTCCAAAGACAAGAGGCCCTACCAGCCCCCAGCCTCTCGTACTCCAAAGAACGCACCTTCACCAGGTCACCGAGTGTGCCCCTAACCACCTCATCCACAGGGAGGATTTTACGTTGCGTCGACACTAAACACCGTGCACTCCACGTGTGGTACCTGACCACTATGCTGACTAGGAATAAAGTGCTCCAGTCCCAGCCACCAAGGTTTCTGAATGCTCCATAGGCCCATTCCGCATAGGAGAGGCGGGCCAACCTGGGCCACCCGATGGAAGCGCCCACCCTGTTGTAAACCTCTGTATTAAAGGGACAATGAAGCAGAAAATGCTCCATGCTTTCCAGCATGCCTCCACACTCCTCCCGGGGACATCCCCGATCCTCAGAGCTCCTGCACTTCAGATTGTCCCTCACATACAGTTTCCCATGGAAGCAGCGCCAAGCCAAGTCCCAAAACTTCAAGGGGATCCTGATGGAATTCAATAGGCCCAAACCAACCTCCAGATCCCGGCTTGGGCAATCCTTGAGCGCCAGCGGTTTTTGGAAATGGGATGACAGGACCCTATTGTCAAGGAATTTCCTCGACAGAGTCCTAATCTCCCACATCCCCAAACCCCACCGACGAATGACCTTCAGAACCATGGTAGCGTAAGCCGGAAGATGCCCATGTGGTGTGCGAAGATCCTTCACTTGCCCTCCTGTCTCCCATTCCTGGAAGAAAGGCCGAAACCATCCCCTACAGGAGAATACCCACGGAGGAGCCCTCTCTTTCCAGAGGTTTGCAATGTTGGTCTTAAGAAAGGTATTCACCAGGAACACCACGGGGTTGACCATACACAACCCCCCTTGTCTCCTCGTACGGTAAGTAACCTCCCTCTTGACTAGGTTCAGTCTATTCCCCCATAACAGTTGGAAGAACAGGCTGTAGACCCGAGTCCAGAGCGGTTCTGGCAAAATGCAAACACTGCCCAGATATATCAGCAAAGGGAGCAGGAATGTTTTGATCAGGTTAACCCTTTCCCTGAGGGTCAAAGACCAACCCTTCCACTGATCCACCTTCTGAGCGGCGATCTTAAGCCTGCTGTCCCAGTTTTGTTTGGGGTAATCCCCTTGGCCGAATTCGATGCCGAGAACTTTTGCAGACTCCT
The DNA here is from genome assembly GCF_027789765.1 of Dendropsophus ebraccatus. NCBI lineage: Eukaryota > Metazoa > Chordata > Amphibia > Anura > Hylidae > Dendropsophus > Dendropsophus ebraccatus. The sequence continues at coordinate 61,323 of NW_027210155.1, read as the reverse complement.
GGGGCTCTGGAAGGGTGTCCGGGAGATCAAATCCAGGATCTCCACCTCCCAGCCAGAGACTCTCACACTTATCCTGGTTGATCTTGGACCCAGATGCCTCTGAGTAGCGCTCCACCTCTGACATCACACACCGCACCTCCTCTTGCGAGGAGACGAATATGGTGACATCATCGGCGTACGCTACCACCCTCAGAGTGGAATCCGGCACCGCAGGGTCCATTGTCACCCCTGCCAACGGTCTACAATCAATCCTCCTAAGGAATGGATCAATTGCAAACACGTACAACAGTGGGCTCAAAGGGCAACCCTGACGGACACCAGACCCAACCTCAAAAGAGCGGCCAATCCAACCATTCACAAGCGGGAAACTCTCTGCCCCTGCATACAAGGTCTTAAGCCAATCAACAAACCCCCCCGGCAGGCCATATCTCAGAAGAACAGACCAGAGGTACTCGTGGTTAACCCGATCAAAGGCTTTTGCCTGATCCAAGGACAGCAAGTACCCCTTCCAGTGACCTGCCCTACCCTGCTCCACAGCCTCCCGGACACCGAGCACAGCACTAAAGGTACTGCGGCCTGGAACAGAGCAATGCTGGGCCCCCGAAAGGAGCTGGGGTGCAAACTTCACCAGCCGATTAAACAGCACTTTTGCCAGAATCTTTCTGTCCACATTGAGAAGCGCTATGGGACGCCAATTCTCAATGCGGGACGGGTCTTTACCCTTTGACAAGATGATCAAGGCTGACCTCCTCATTGACCTCGGCAGAGTGCCCGAGGAGAGACACTCATTAAATACTTCAGTCAAGAGGGGAACCAAAGTGTCCTTAAAGGTCTTATAGAACTCAGATGTTAAGCCATCTGGACCGGGTGACTTCTTGAGGGCAAGACCATCAATAGCCACCCTGACTTCCTCTTCTTGGATCATCTCTGTCAAAACGTCAAGAGAGGGGTCTACCCCTGGTTCAGGGACGGTTTCAGTCAAGAAAGCTGAGGCCTTATCCCGATCTAGATCCTTCCTCCCCAAGAGGTGCGAGTAAAAGGATCTGACGACCTCCAGGATCCCTGATCTGGACCTTTTCAGGGATCCTGTACTATCAATCAGTCCTGAGACGATTTTACTATTCACTGACATCTTGCAGTTTCTGTAAGGGTCGGGCGAGCGGTACTTCCCGTAGTCCCTCTCAAAAACCAAAGATGCGTGTCTATCGTACTGGCACCTCATTAGCAAGGCTTTCACTCTGGAGATATCATCACGACTACCTCCAGTCGAGACAAGACGTTCAAGTTTCTTCCTCAGGCCCTGGTACAGGCGATACCTGTCCAGACTCCTGAGGCTCGAGAGCTGGCGGAAGAATCTCGCAACCCTTTTTTTGAACATCTCCCACCACTCTGACTTACTGCTACAAAGGCCCAGCAATGGTACCTGGCTCTGAAGAAAATCCTCAAAGGACTGTCTTATTTCCGCTTCTTCCAAGAGAGACGAATTGAGCTTCCAGTAGCCTCTACCCATCCGGGGGGTCTCTGTAACATTCAGAGAAAACAAAATTAAACAGTGGTCGGAGAACTCCACCTCAACAACGGACACCGCTGAAGAGACGGCTTCCTCCTTTAAATAAAACCTGTCTATCCTGGACCTACAACTACCCCTATGATAGGTGAATCCCGCGTGGCCTGGTGTATGCCGGATGTGAACATCCACCAGGCGAGCCTCACTAGCTATACTATTCAGGGCGACGCCATCATAAGTCAGCTTGTCTCTGGAACCTCCCCTATCCTGGGGCCTCGTGACAGCATTGAAGTCCCCTCCAAAGATCACCTGCCGACTTGTAAAAAGATAGGGCTTGATCCTCATAAAGAGACACTTCCCATCCCACTTGGACTGTGGACCATAGATGTTAATAAGGCGAAGTTCTTGTCCCTTCATGAGGACATCAAGAATCAGGCACCTCCCCATTTCTAACTCAATAACCCGTCGGCATTCTACCGTTGCGGCAAAAAGGACCGCCACCCCGCTATACGGCTCGGCCGCAAGAGACCAGTAGGAGGGCCCATTCCTCCATTCCCTTCTGGCTTTAAATATAGATGACATGTCTGTTAGCCTGGTCTCCTGCAAAAAGAAAATATCAGCATTAATGTGGGCAAAATAATCATAGGCCGCAAATCTAGCCGTATCTGACTTAATGCTGGCTACATTAATGGAGGCCAGCGTCAACAGAGAGGGTGCCGCCATCATGGGTGATTGAGTTAGACGGCTTTCTTTTTCCCACTATCCTTTCCTTCCTGCCCGCCACCTTCCTCATCTGACGATGGTTTACCTCTCTTTAGTGAAAAGGATGTATCCATGTCACCTTTATTTACATTTTCCTCGTCCTCTGACTCTGGGCAGATCCTCCCCCCAAAGGAAATACGTTCTCCCTTTGGCGCTTATCCCGACGCCTTAGTTGGGCTGGCGTCTTTTGCTTACTTTTCTTCCTTGGCTCTTTTACTACTTCACCTCCGTCAGCTGCCCCCCCAGTAGATTCCTCCTCACGACCTTTCTCCACCAGGGTAACAACTGCGTTGGCAAAGGAACGAGGGCAGCGACTGAATGGGTGACCTAAGTCACCACACAGGTGACACCTAATCTCCGCACAGGATGCAGCGAGATGGCCTATTTCCCCACACAACGAGCACTTCATCACTGTGCACCTAGCACTGAAATGTGTGGGGTCACCGCACCTGTGACAGAGCTTAGGCTGACCCTGGTAGAAGACCTGGATTCGATCCCTTCCTAGAAAGGTGGCAGATGGTATGTGGGTAACGGTGTTTCCTGAATACCTAAGTTTGACCATAAAGGTCCAAGCCCCTGACCAGATGCCATATTCGTCCCTGTTCTTTTTTGGGACTTCCACCACCTCTCCATACCGGCCAAGCCACGTCATGATGTCAATACAAGAAAGTGATTAGTTACGGGTTAAAACGGTCACTCTCTTGACCTTATTTTGGCGAGACACCGCCTGAATGGCAAAGTCTCGCCAGCCGGGCTCATTCTTTACCAGCTCATAGTTCGACCAAAAAAGCTCAAGCCCCTCCAGTTGAACAAAGCGGATATCAAATTCAGGGGTACCAAAGGGATGTATCAAGGCAAAGATGTCGGCTGCCTTGAAGCTCATCCTCAGCAGGAGCTCAACAACTTTAGATCTTGGGGGACATGTATCACTGCCTCTCCACCTCAGATGGACCACATTCCTTCGGACACCGCCCGGCCCGGCTGTTGGGAGAGACCACACAGTTTCCCTACCCCTTTCCTCTCGGAAGGCTGTAAGGCCATGCCTCTCTATCAAGAAAGACAGATCAACCTCCCTACCCTCTACATTGATTGTTCTCTCCCCTCTCTTTAAGGCCTGCAGGACACGTCGATGCATTACATTACTGAACCTGAGTTACATCCTGTATTATACTCCAGAGCTGCACTCACTATTCTGCTGGTGGGGTCACTGTATACATACGTTACATTACTGATCCTGAGTTACATCCTGTATTATACTCCAGAGCTACACTCACTATTCTGCTGGTGGGGTTACTGTGTACATACATTACTGATCCTGAGTTACATCCTGTATTATACCCCAGAGCTGCACTCACTATTCTGCTGGTGGGGTCACTGTGTACATACATTACATTACTGATCCTGAGTTACATCCTGTATTATACCCCAGAGCTGCACTCACTATTCTGCTGGTGGGGTCACTGTATACATACGTTACATTACTGATCCTGAGTTACATCCTGTATTATACTCCAGAGCTGCACTCAGTATTCTGCTGGTGGGGTTACTGTGTACATACATTACTGATCCTGAGTTACATCCTGTATTATACCCCAGAGCTGCACTCACTATTCTGCTGGTGGGGTCACTGTGTACATATATTACATTACTGATCCTGTATTATACTCTGGAGCTGTACTCGCATATTGAACCAGCAGGGGATGCTGGGAGATTTCAGCTCTGAAGCCTGACCAGTGAATGTATGAGGGCTCAGTAAAGGGGCTCTGTAGTGAATATGCATGTACTGACCGCTCTGGAGGGACTAGAAATCCCAGCATGCCTCCATCTGTGTGTGCCCTGTCTTGCACAGTGGTGCCCCCCGCTGGGTGCTGGTGATTGATATTGCAGTTAATTAGAATGTATATTTCCTGCACTCTGCAGCCAGGCCTCCCCGGCTCGGGAGAGCCGTGATTGCCAGGCAACGGCTTGTTATGATGCACGATAACTGCTGCAGACAAGTGTGATGGGATCCCTCCCGCCCTGAGTGTGCACACACACCGCTGCATATGGTCTTATAGTAAGGGTCTCTCTGTTGCCCATAGCAACCTACCACAGCCCAGCTTTCACTTCTTACATTGCTCTGGTAAAATGAAAGCTGAGCTGTGATTGGTTGCTGTGGGCAACAGAGAGACCCTTACTATAAGACAGCGCTATACATCTCCCCATAGCTGACTGTGGCCACTTATCACCAGCACCCGGCAGTCTACCCTCCTGAGCTGGCTGTCTGTGCTCCTGAGCAGTCTATATTCCTGAGCAGTCTATATTCCTGAGCAGTCTATATTCCTGAGTAGTCTACCCTCCTGAGCTGGCTGTCTGTGCTCCTGAGCAGTCTGCACTCCTGAGCAGTCTATATTCCTGAGCAGTCTATATTCCTGAGTAGTCTACCCTCCTGAGCTGGCTGTCTGTGCTCCTGAGCAGTCTGCACTCCTGAGCAGTCTATATTCCTGAGCAGTCTATATTCCTGAGTAGTCTACCCTCCTGAGCTGGCTGTCTGTGCTCCTGAGCAGTCTATATTCCTGAGCAGTCTATATTCCTGAGCTGTCTATATTCCTTAGCAGTCTGCCCTCCTGAGCTGGCTGTCTGTGCTCCTGAGCAGTCTGCACTCCTGAGCAGTCTATATTCCTGAGCAGTCTACGCTCCTGAGCTGTCTATATTCCTTAGCAGTCTGCCCTCCTGAGCTGGCTGTCTGTGCTCCTGAGCAGTCTATATTCCTGAGCAGTCTGTCTGTGCTCCTGAGCAGTCTATATTCCTGAGCAGTCTGTCTGTGCTCCTGAGCAGTCTATATTCCTGAGCAGTCTGTCTGTGCTCCTGAGCAGTCTATATTCCTGAGCAGTCTGTCTGTGCTCCTGAGCAGTCTATATTCCAGAGCTCTCTGCACTATAGTCTAGAGGAAAGGACAGAAATCTCATGGTTTACACTTTTTACTGTCTCTCTTTTTTTTTTTCCTCCCTCACTTTCCTTCTCTATATCGGTCTCTTTTTCTCAGTCTCATTCTTATCTGTCTCTGCATTGTCCAGCCACGTACTAGAGCTGTCCCTTTATGTATCGGAGCTGTCCCTCTGTCTCTTTCCTCCTTCTTTCTTTTTTTTCTGTGTGTCTCTCTCTTTTCTCCCATGTATCTGAGCTGTCTCTCTGTCTCTTACCTCTGGGTTCCCTCACACTCTCTCTCTTTTCTCCTATGTGTCTCTCCATTGTCACCCCATGTATTGTAGCTGTCCCTCTGTCTCTTTTCTCCTATGTGTCTCTATTATCACCCCATGTATTGTAGCTGTCCCTCTGTCTCTTTTCTCCTATGTGTCTCTCCATTGTCACCCCATGTATTGTAGCTGTCCCTCTGTCTCTTTTCTCCTATGTCTCTCTATTATCACCCCATGTATTGTAGCTGTCCCTCTGTCTCTTTTCTCCTGTGTCTCTCCATTGTCACCCCATGTATTGTAGCTGTCCCTCTGTCTCTTTTCTCCTATGTGTCTCTCCATTGTCACCCCATGTAATGTAGCTGCCCCTCTGTCTCTTTTCTCCTATGTCTCTCTATTATCACCCCATGTATTGTAGCTGTCCCTCTGTCTCTTTTCTCCTATGTGTCTCTATTATCACCCCATGTATTGTAGCTGTCCCTCTGTCTCTTTTCTCCTATGTGTCTCTATTATCACCCCATGTATTGTAGCTGTCCCTATGTCTCTTTTCTCCTATGTGTCTCTCCATTGTCACCCCATGTAATGTAGCTGTCCCTCTGTCTCTTTTCTCCTATGTCTCTCCATTGTCACCCCATGTATTGTAGCTGTCCCTCTGTCTCTTTTCTCCTATGTGTCTCTCCATTATCACCCCATGTATTGTAGCTGTCCCTCTGTCTCTTTTCTCCTATGTGTCTCTATTATCACCCCATGTATTGTAGCTGCCCCTCTGTCTCTTTTCTCCTATGTGTCTCTATTATCACCCTATGTATTGTAGCTGTCCCTCTGTCTCTTTTCTCCAGTGTGTCTCTCTCTTTTCTCCCTTGTATTGGAGCTGTCTCTTTATCAGATGTCAGTGTATGCAGAGTATTATTTGGTGATGGTGGAGAACAATACAGTGAGAGCAGACAATATATCGGGCCCCAATAACCACCTGCCGCCTGTCCCGTCTCCATTCACTGCGAAGGGTCCCGTCTCCATTCACTGCGGAGGGGCCCGTCTCCATTCACTGCGGAGGCTCCCGTATCCATTCACTGCGGAGGGTCCCGTCTCCATTCACTGCGGAGGGTCCCGTCTCCATTCACTGCGGAGGGTCCCATCTCCATTCACTGCGGAGGGTCCCGTCTCCATTCACTGCGGAGGGTCCCATCTCCATTCACTGCGGAGGGTCCCGTCTCCATTCACTGCGGAGGGTCCCGTCTCCATTCACTGCGGAGGGTCCCGTCTCCATTCACTGCGGAGGCTCCCGTCTCCATTCACTGCGGAGGGTCCCATCTCCATTCACTGCGGAGGCTCCCGTCTCCATTCACTGCGGAGGGTCCCATCTCCATTCACTGCGGAGGGTCCCGTCTCCATTCACTGCGGAGGGGCCCATCTCCATTCACTGCGGAGGCTCCCGTCTCCATTCACTGCGGAGGGGCCCATCTCCATTCACTGCGGAGGCTCCCGTCTCCATTCACTGCGGAGGGTCCCATCTCCATTCACTGCGGAGGGTCCCGTCTCCATTCACTGCGGAGGGGCCCATCTCCATTCACTGCGGAGGGGCCCGTCTCCATTCACTGCGGAGGGGCCCGTCTCCATTCACTGCGGAGGGGCCCCTCTGCACTCTCATACTTCTAGCACATCAGACAGATAAAGAGCCGTCTCCTTAGGGAGCAAGAAGCACAATATCACAGCATCTGTTCTGTGACAGTGTGTAGTGGAGTGTGACCACAGCTTTGTGCTGGAAGGGGGAACAGAGGAGTCTGGGGGGGGACATGAATCTGGAAGGGGGGGGGACACAGAGGAGTCTGGAGATGACAGCTTCACATAAGAGTAGATGCAAGTTGAATTGGCGGAGAGTCTGGAGGAGGGACGTGGGTGTGGTGTACCCCCGGAGGTGTTATATCGGAGGAGAGGCTGTCACTTGCCAGATGGTGATGTGTGACTCCACACCGGAGGTGGTTGGCCGAGATACAGCCGGACCTTGTAGTGCTACTTTGTGACTCCAAAGCCTGGTAGGATACAGTCCTGTTGACTAGGTTGTGTACTGAGTGATACAAGAGGTAGAGTAGCGGAGAGGAGGATGCTGTGAGAGTCTCAGCCCATGGAGTACTGTGTTCTGCCGGGAGGTTGAGGGATGAGGTAGAATACTTAGAAGAAGAACACCTGTGTCCATGTAATGAACTTGAATTAGTCTTCACACCACCTTCTGCCCACTAGACTCGGCTGAACCTTCCTAATGGGTGACACAGGCCCCAGACCTTGTTACCTGGAATGAGCTGAATACTGAGGGTTCCCTGCTGACACCCGTGCTGTGAGATAGAGTTCATAGGCTACGGCAACTTTGCTCTATCTAGAGCATTTCCTAGTTCTTTGGCTTTTGTGGATACTGTCCTGCTCTGTGGGTTAAGGTTGTCTCTGGCTTGTCCTCTCCTAAGAGGGGTTTAACAGTGCATAATGCTGTGTAGCGTTGCTAGTGAAAGAGTTGATAGAGGTCTTGCATCTGTCCCATACGGGGTTCTAGCTAAGACTAAACTTTGAGGGTGTGGGGACCTGGCAGAGGGCCAGGGTCCAGATATATATATATACAACTGCAACTAAGCAATGCCCCTGTCCCTATGCCCCCCCTCCCCCGACATTAGTAGGAAATGTCCCTGTTCCTGCGTCCCTCCTCCAGACATGAGTAGGCAATGTCCCTGCGTCCCTGCTCCAGACATAACTAGGCGATGTCCATGCGTCCCTGCTCCAGACATTAGTAGGCAATGTCCCTGCGTCCCACCTCCAGACACCAGTAGACAATGTCCCTGCCCCCCCCCCTCCCCTCCTACTAATGTCTTTAGGAGAAACGCAGGGACAGTGACATCGCTTAATAATGTCTGTAGGAGAGACGCAGGGACAGGGAGATCGCTTACTAATGTCTGTAGGAGAGACGCAGGGACAGGGAGATCGCTTACTAATGTCTGTAGGAGAGACGCAGGGACAGGGAGATCGCTTACTAATGTCTGTAGGAGAATAGCAGGGACAGGGCGATCGCTTACTAATGTCTGTAGGAGAGATGCAGGGACAGGGACATTGCCTACTAATGTCTGTAGGAGAGACGCAGGGACAGGGACATCACTTACTAATGTCTGTAGGAGAGACGCAGGGACAGGGAGATCGATTACTAATGTCTGTAGGAGAGACGCAGGGACAGGGACATTGCCTACTAATGTCTGTAGGAGAGACGCAGGGACAGGGACATCGCTTACTAATGTCTGTAGGAGAGACGCAGGGACAGGGAGATCGCTTACTAATGTCTGTAGGAGAGACGCAGGGACAGGGAGATCGCTTACTAATGTCTGTAGGAGAGACGCAGGGACAGGGAGATCGCTTACTAATGTCTGTAGGAGAGACGCAGGGACAGGGACATCACTTACTAATGTCTGTAGGAGAGACGCAGGGACAGGGAGATCGCTTACTAATGTCTGTAGGAGAGACGCAGGGACAGGGAGATCGCTTACTAATGTCTGTAGGAGAGACGCAGGGACAGGGAGATCGCTTACTAATGTCTGTAGGAGAGACGCAGGGACAGGGAGATCGCTTACTAATGTCTGTAGGAGAGACGCAGGGACAGGGACATTGCCTACTAATGTCTGTAGGAGAGACACAGGGAGATCGCTTACTAATGTCTGTAGGAGAGACGCAGGGAGATCGCTTACTAATCATCAATAGAGAGAATAACTTGAGGGCACTCACCGTTAAAAATGAAAAAATCTTTATTTAATCTTCCTTAAAAACATGTGTTCCTTAATGCTGCAGTGGATTGGGACGCCAAACTACAGCTGATTACTAGTCCATGACAGCTGTTTCGCACGTCACGCCGTGCTTCTACGGATGCATCCGTAGAAGCACGGCGTGACGTGCGAAACAGCTGTCATGGACTAGTAATCAGCTGTAGTTTGGCGTCCCAATCCACTGCAGCATTAAGGAACACATGTTTTTAAGGAAGATTAAATAAAGATTTTTTCATTTTTAACGGTGAGTGCCCTCAAGTTATTCTCTCTATTGATGATTTGCACATATTTTTTCCTGTGTGAGCACCTCCGTAAATTTTTCCACCTCCCCACACTGCTACCATGTTACTAGCCATCTGTATCGGATAGTGCCAGACCGCTGTATCTTATAGACTGAGATCGCTTACTAATGTCTGTAGGAGAGACGCAGGGAGATCGCTTACTAATGTCTGTAGGAGAGGCACAGGGACAGGGACATTGCCTACTAATGACATTAATGGCAATCAGACATTAGTAGGCAGTGTCCCTGCGTCCCTCCTCCAGACATTAGTAGGCGATGTCTAAACAATTAGGCACATTTTCAGTTCATTACTTCAGGCTTCCTCGGATCAGAAGCGACATAAAGCTTTCCTGTGAACCACAATGACCCCTCCATTGGCAGCCATTACAGCTTTTTGCCTGCACAGAGCAGGGACCCTGCGGATGACAAGGAGCTGTCACTATGGATTAGTTGTCAGGCACTGAACTCAGCCAGTCAGCTCTTCACAATCCTCACTTCTTAATTTTTACATTACATTTGAGCCCTGGAAGCCGTATATTTCCCTGTCTGATTCTGTGTGATCTGTGGAGACTTTGCCATATTACAGCTACAGTTACCCATCACCCCACACTTTACAGCTTCCTTACATCTATCTATCTATCTATCTATCTCCTATCTATCTATCTATCTATCTATCTCTCTATCTATCTCCTATCTATCTATCTATCTATCATCTATCTATCTATCTATCTATCTATCTATCTATCTATCTATCTATCTATCTCCTATCTATCTATCTCCTATCTATCTATCTCCTATCTATCTATCTATCTATCTATCTATCTATCTCCTATCTATCTATCTATCTATCTATCTATCTATCTCCTATCTATCTCCTATCTATCTATCTCCTATCTATCTATCTATCTATCTATCTATCTCCTATCTATCTATCTATCTATCTATCTATCTATCTATCTATCTATCTCCTATCTATCTATCTATCTATCTATCTATCTATCTATCTATCTCTCTATCTATCTCCTATCTATCTATCTATCTATCTATCTATCTATCTCCTATCTATCTATCTATCTATCTATCTATCTATCTATCTCCTATCTATCTATCTATCTATCTATCTATCTATCTATCTATCTATCTATCTATCTATTAAATAAAATCAAAAAAGCTTTATCGACAGGTCCAAGTTACACATTAGGGCTAGGTTCACACTCTGTATCTGTGCGGCTGTATTGCAGGCGGTAAATCATCGGCCAGATTTTTCCGGTTCATGGGTACGCTGGAAAGTATACGATATACGGCTGCACAGTGCACATTATGTATGAATCTACGGCCCGATCGTAAACGGACCCGTAAAAAATTAACAAGACCATTGTTTGCGGCTGGAAATGTGGCCGTGGATTGACAGGCGGTCCGTACGGAGTACTTCAAAAATAGCCGGCAATGATGCCAAATGCCGATGCCTCTAATAGTTGATATATTAAATTAATAAAACACATTTTCTTTGTAATAAAGTCCCTTTCGTTGTTCAATAATTTAATTCTAACGAATCCATCATTGTGCAATTAAATATACTGTTAAAATAAATATATATATATAAATAAATGTATATTTATATATATATTTATTTTTTGACAGTACATTTAATTGCACAATGATGGATTCGTTTAAATTAAATTATTGAACAACGAAACTGTATTTATTTTAACGAAAATGTGTTTTATTAATTAAATATTAATTAGTACAGGAAGCTCCATAAGCCGTTAATTCATATTGCCGGTAATAGAGCTTTCTGTACTAATCATCACTTTACTTTAATTAAAACATCAAATGTTTCTTCTAATTATGTTATGACAATAGCATTATTAGAAGAAACATTTAGAATTATATGTGCGCTCAGCTGATTGGCTGATCGGCTGAGCGCACATATAATGAGCCGGTCCGCAGTACAGTGACTTCATTGTGCTGCGGACCAGCGAAGAGACAACATCGGGGTGAGTATAGAGCTCTCCACACCCCCTCCCCGGCACTGCACCCCTCCCAGCAAGGAAGGGGGGTCACTTAACCCCTTCCTTGCTGGGAGGGGTGCAGTGTGACATCAGTCTGGCCCCCAAGGGGTTAAGGGGGTTACGATACATCCTCCCTTAACCCCTTGGGGGCCAGACTGTAAGCAGCAATCTGTAAAGATGCTGCATACTGTAAGGAGCACAACACCGCTCACAATGATGGGTGTTGTGCTCCTGTTTGTGTGTTTTTTGTGTGTTTCTCCCTTTTTGTTTTTCAGATATCGGTATCCTGGGGATTACGTCGGATTCCGTGGACTACGTCGATGACCAGCGGTTGTTTGTTGTTTTTTTTTTATAAAATGGTCAATGAGGGGTGTGGGGGTGTTTTTTGAATTAAAATTTTTTTTAACTTGTGTCTTGTCTTTATTTCTTTACTTTATAGACTTAGTAGTGGAAGCCGTCTAATAGACGGAATCCATTACTAAGTCGGGGCCTAGTGTTAGCCGGTATAAAATGGCTAACACTAACCCCCCATTATTACCCCAGTACCCAATGCCACCAGGGGTACTGGGAAGAGCCGGGTGCCAGTGGTCCCGGAGCGTCAAAATTGGCGCTCCTGGACCGGGCGGCAGCAGCCTGGTAAGATTTAGGCTGGGGAGGGCCTAAACCAATGGCTCTTCCCACCCTGGTGTTACCAGGCTGCTGTCGTTTGGTTTTTAACCCAGCTGGTTATAAAAATAGGGGGGACCCTATGCGGGTTTTTTTTTATTATTTATTTATTTAAAAAAACCCTGCATAGGGTCCCCCCTATTTTTATAACCAGCCGGGATAAAAACCAAACGACAGCAGCCTGGTAACACCAGGGTGGGAAGAGCCATTGGTTTAGGCCCTCCCCAGCCTAAATCTTACCAGCCTGCTGCCGCCCGGTCCAGGAGCGCCAATTTTGACGCTCCGGGACCACTGGCACCCGGCTCTTCCCAGTACCCCTGGTGGCATTGGGTACTGGGGTAATAATGGGGGGTTAGTGTTAGCCATTTTATACCGGCTAACACTAGGCCCCAACTTAGTAATGGATTCCGTCTATTAGACGGCTTCCACTACTAAGTCTATAAAGTAAAGAAATAAAGACAAGACACAAGTTAAAAAAAATTTTAATTCAAAAAACACCCCCACACCCCTCATTGACCATTTTATAAAAAAAAAACAACAAACAACCGCTGGTCATCGACGTAGTCCACGGAATCCGACGTAATCCCCAGGATACCGATATCTGAAAAACAAAAAGGGAGAAACACACAAAAAACACACAAACAGGAGCACAACACCCATCATTGTGAGCGGTGTTGTGCACCTTACAGTATGCAGCATCTTTACAGATTGCTGCTTACAGTCTGGCCCCCAAGGGGTTAAGGGAGGATGTATTGCATCCCCTTAACCCCTTGGGGGCCAGACTGATGTCAGACTGCACCCATCCCAGCAAGGAAGGGGTTAAGTGACCCCCTTCCTTGCTGGGAGGGGTGCAGTGCTGGGGAGGGGTTGGGGAGAGCTCTATACTTACCCCGATGTGTCCTCTTCGCTGGTCCGCAGCACAATGAAGTCACTGTACTGCGGACCGGCTCATTATATGTGCGCTGAGCCGATCAGCCAATCAGCTGAGCGCACATATAATTCTAAATGTTTCTTCTAATAATGCTATTGTGATAACATAATTAGAAGAAACATTTGATGTTTTAATCAAAGTAAAGTATTGATTAGTACAGAATGCTCTATTGTCGCCAATATGAATTAACGGCTTATGGAGCTTCCTGTACTAATTAATATTTAATTAATAAAACACATTTTCGATTAAATAAATTCAGTTTCGTTGTTCAATAATTTAATTTAAACGAATCCATCATTGTGCAATTAAATATACTGTCAAAAAATAAATATATATATAAATATACATTTATTTATATATATATTTATTTTAACAGTATATTTAATTGCAAAATGATGGATTCGTTTAAATTTAATTATTGAACAATGAAATGGACTTTATTACAACGAAAATGCGTTTTATTAATTCAATATATTAACCATAAGAGACATCGGCTATAGTGCAGAGGATAGCAAACCCCGGTAATAGCAATTCATGTAAACTGTTTCCCTGCTTTCCCAGATGCATCCAGAGGTGTTTGCATCACTTTCTTAAGATTTTATTTGTTATTTTTAGTTGAACCAGATTTCCAAGTAAATGACCGTATGTTTTCAGCCGCATGTCTATTTTTTCCCACGGCCGTAGTTTCAGACGCACATTTACAGCCGCATAAAAAATACAGCCGCACACATACATAGTGTGAACATAGCCTAGCATTGCGAAAGCATGTGAAAAATAGGGGGTTGAGGAAATGGGATTCACCCGGGGTCGGTGTACAGGGGTTCATGATGTATCATGATTGGGGGGGGATACATTCAGGGTCGGTGTGTAGGAGTCCATGACATACAGTGTCAGACTGGGGCATCTGGGGCCCACTAATAAAGAACCTGTGAGACACGACATGCTGACCCACTCCTTTGCTGGATTCATCTGTATCTGTGACAAATCCTTTCTGAATAAAATTTTCAGTCAAACTAAAACTCTCAGAACACCCTACATTTATACAGCTCTCAGGGTATGCTGGGAGTTGTAGTCTCTGAGGGCACAACCCTTTAAAGGGGCAGTGCGGCGCTAAACATTTATTCACAAAATAACACACATTACAAAGTTATACAACATTGTAATGTGTGTTATGTATGTGAATGGCCCCCTTCCCCGTGTTCCCCCCCACCCACGCTAGACCCGGAAGTGTTGGTGCATTATACTTACCGCATTCGTGTCGACCCCCGTCCGCCATCTTGGGACAATGACGTCGTCTTCGGGAGGCCAGCCGACCACTCCATCCGTCCCTCATGCAGACCCCCCTATGCTGCGTCATCAGCTGCTCAGACGCGGGATAGGGCATTATATAACTTTGTAATGTGTGTTATTTTGAGAATAAATGTTTAGCGCCGCACTACCCCTTTAATAAACCACTGTATGCAGAGTCTCCTGGTGGCTGCAATCTGTGGGTGACAACCATCAGTCCTGAAGGTCCAACAATACATCTGTCTACACTGCACTACAACTCCCAGCATATCCTGAGGGCTGCAGACTGTCAACTTGGCCCTCCCCTTCCTCGACCAAGCCATGCTATTGGTATATATATACTGAGACCTATATTACCAATAATACCAGTATATAGGAAGGAAATATTATCACCATACATATTACCGCCATACTGTTACTGACCAAATCGTGTATACAAGGGGCAAATATTACCACCACAACCACTACCATCACCACCATATTGTTACTGACTAAATCCAGATTACAAGCAACAAATAATACCACCACATACTGACTAACACCACCACATACTGACTAACATCACCGCTGTACACAGATCACCATCACCTCATCCAGTCATATAGAGGTACCCAGCCCTACACAGGTTCTGTACACCATATACATTACAGTGCAGTTATATCAGGTGACGTCTTCTCTATCAGAGTTCTTCCTTTTTCATTTTTCCTTCTTCTCCATCTGCCCTAGGCCACCATGAGGGTGACCATGACACCCTCTGTGCATCCCCTGTTGTATACGCCCCCTGTGTTGTCCCCCTTATACAGTAGATGGTCCCCCTGTGTGTATTCCCCCTTATAGATAGCCCCCTGTATTATCCCCCTTATAGATGTCCCCCCCTGTGTTATCCCCCTTATAGATGGCTTCCCCTGTATATTCCCCCTTATAGATGTCCCCCCTTTGTTGTCCCCCTTATAGATGTCCCCCCTGTGTTATGCCCCTTATAGATGGCTCCCCCTGTATATTCCCCCTTATAGATGCCCCCCCTGTATTATCCCCCTTTATATTCCCCCTTATAGATGCCCCCCCCCTGTATTATCGCCCTTATAGATGGCTCCCACCAAATATTGCTCCTTATAGACGCCCCCTGTATTATCCCCTTTATAGATGCCCCCCTCCCTGTATTATGCCCCTTATTGATGGCTCCCTTTGTATCATCCCCCTTATAGATGCCCCCCGTATTATTCAGGTACAGGAAGCGTCTAATACGCGCTCCCTGTACAGGAAGTCCCCACCGACGCACAGTGAGGTTCCTATCTATCTATCTCTGTATAATGGTGGAGGTGAGAGGAGAGGTGAATGTCGAGTAGTCTGGCAGCAGTCAGGGATTATCATGTGTTATGCTATGTATTACTATGTATAAGAGTCTGCACCGTGACGTGTGTCCTTGTTATATGTTGTTACCTCTCAGTTGTCCATTACTGTAGATCCCTGGGGATCTCATCCGCCTCCATCACGCAAGGTGTGTTTAAGCAGACAGGCGCTGGCTCTATTGATCTGGGGCCTGTGGAGGCCACTAATTCTAGACTAATGTATTTAAATGTGTCAATTTATAGTCTGCACTTTCAGCAGCCGTCCATGGGGCGCTCCCCTGCCGTCACCTATAGGACGCTGGGCTATACAATGCCGCAATCAATACACACGCTGCTTCCTCTACTGCAATTACCTCCAAGGTGAGCGGCCTGCAGGAATCAGCCTGACAGCCGCCGAGCATCATGGGGAAAACTGATACTATGGTTTCTCTACACAGACAGATTATCTGACAGACTATAAGCAGAGAACAGGTCATAAAGGAAAGACTGAGATTTCTCCGCTTTTAAAATCAATTACTGGCTTTGGCTGCAAAAATCTCCCAGATGATCTGTGTAAAAGCTGCAGTCCTGACCTACAGGAGCGCTCCTTCTACATCAGGGGGATAGGAAACCTTCTGCCCTCCAAATGTTGCAAAACTACAACTCCCATCATGCCTAAAGCTTTGGATGTCCAGACCTGATGGGCATTGTAGTGTTACAACAGCTGAGGGACGGAAGGTTCCCCATCCCTGTCCAAAACCAGAAGAGGAGGAGGCAGATGGCGTCCGCGGTGACCATCAGAGAAATAACCTGCAGCCTCCCAGCTGGGAGAACTGGTGAGGAGCGCCCCCCCCCCCCGGGAATCTCCCCCGATTACTAATAGAATGGGGTCATAATAACAGATACAATGTAATGAAGAACACACACCCATGGTGCCGCTTCTGTGTAAACAGCCACAGTGCAGGGGGAAAGTAAGGGTCCTATTCCACGGGACGATCAATAATGTAAACGAGTGCCAATCTGCTAGATCAGAGCTCGTTTACTAGGCCTATTCCACGGCCCAATGATTGTTTAGCTAGGGCAGCAGGGACATCGTTATCGATGTCCTTGCAGCCCTTACAGTATACATTACCTAGCAGGGCTTCTCCTCTCGGCCTGTAATCCCGGCCTGTGATTGGCTGAGCGGTCTGACAGCAGGAGGCACCAAAGCTGCTGCTGCGCACAGGATCGGGATGAAGATGGAGCGGAGGAGAAGCCCTGCTAGGTAATGTATGCTGCTTGAATTGTTGGTCTCCCACCGCGCACCGCTATTCCGCGCAGCGATGCGCGGTGGGTGACCGATGATTTTAGGTTTGGGCCTAAATAAACGATCAGCCGATGACACGATCATCGGCTGATCGTTTTCTCTATTCCACCGAGCGATAATCGACCGAATGGGGCCGATTCGGCTGATTATGGCTCCGTGGAATAGGCCCCTAAGCGGATCCCTTTGACGTTCCCTGGATCCCAGCATTGCTTACTAATAAAAGTGTGACCTGAGTGTTGCCCAAGGTCGCTCTTACACCCTGCGGTTAATGCGCACGTGTAACCTTTGCAGGACCAGGTGCCGGCTCCATTTCTCTGGGAACCTCACTTTGTGGTGGCTAATGTTTGAGACAGCCACTAGCACTCGAGATTCCCCAATAAATGCAGCCAACACTGTTTATAGAGGCAACGGTCACATTCATTAAATGCGGGCAGTACCTGCAGTCTTTCATCACCGTACTTAAAGGGGTACTTCAGCATGAAAAAAATTTCAAATCGATTCATCTCTTAAAGTTACATAGATTTGTAAATTACTTTTTACTGTTTGAAAATCTCCAGTCTTCCAGTACTTATCAGCCGCTGTAGGTCCTGCAGGAAGTGGTATATTCTTTCCAGTCTGACACAGTGCTCTCTGCTGCCACCTCTGTCAATGTCAGGAACTGTCCAGAGCAGGAGAGGTTTTCTATGGAGATTTGCTGTTGCTCTGGACAGTTCCTGACATGGACAGAGGTGGCAGCAGAGAGCACTGTGTCACACTGGAGAGTATACACTACTTCCTGCAGGACATACAGCAGCTGATAAGTTCTAGAAGACTGGAGATTTTTAACTAGAAGTAAAATACAAATCTACATAACTTACCCTTTTAAAGCAAACCTTTCATCCCGGCTGTCGGGGCAGAGTCCGCCCGACCCCCCGTCGGAGTCCCATATACTTGCCCCTTCCATGAAGTCCTGCTCCTGGACCTGTTCCCGCCGTCAGGAGCCCTGCGTGCGACTTATGCTAATTACCAGAGATGAGTCTCAGCAGCCAGGGTGAAAGGTTCCCTTTAAGAGCTGTCTATGCCAATTATAGACAAACACAATGTAACTCATATAAACCAATGTAAACATCTACAGAGCAAGGAGAAAATGTAAGTGATTGTGTGTGTTAATGATTGCTGCAGGCGTGTTGTGTTTCCATTACCATAAAGCAGCTCTCTATAGGGTGGAGTATATAGGAGCCCCCGTCCACAATGTGTAACGCTCCTACTTCATCATGTCTCTCCGATGTTCCCAGGGAGCTTGCTGTATACACTGATCACAGCTCTATAGGTAACAACCATCCTCTTATCCCATAATCTGATTGCACAGAGAGTATGGAGACATCCCAGTAATGTGCGGGTCCCTCCCTGGTCTGGTCTATGTATTTGGATACATAGCTGGAATAGTAGGAGAAGCCAGTGGGCGCCGGACGTCAGACATATATGACACTCTAGGGACATGCCAGATTACTGGAATTCTGCAGCCATATCTATGTATAGTCACTGGTGTGTTGTGATAAGATTATATACAGACATCTATGCACTGGCGTTTGCTGTGTATCCATATAACGTGGTTGCTCCTGTAGTAAGAGACAGATGTTCGGGCCCCCTGGAGGGTCCGGACTGAGATGAATGAGCTTATGCCTCATGCCAGTATAATATACAGAGCGGCGAGCCTCCACACAGCCTCACCCAGGAGAGTCTGGACTCCATCCTAAAATAGCAGCAGCCGCAGCCACGTCTTCTCAGAGAGTCCTCGCTGCTTAGATGTGTGTGGATGTACGTGAAATAATCTCGCCTTCGCCAACCCAACGGCACACGAGGTTCTCACCGTATAGACAACGGGCCTTTACCCAAACCTGCAGACACAGATCCACTAGTGATACCGAGAGGACTGGGGGGGCACAGCATACTCCTTTAACTAAGCTAGATCTAAGTCTTTGTTAGACTTCCCTCCATTGTCTAATGAAGAACGCAGCCTATATCTGCTCCTCTGGCCCATGCTGTATCCTCATGCCCTATGTGCTCTTATAGACAGCAGAACTAGGCTTCACCTATAGCAGTTGCCCTTTTCGGGGTTCTATATCTTCCAGTACTCAGATACCCCCAGGACTTAAAGAACAGTTACATACTATAACATGAAGACACTTATAAGGACAACAAACAAAGCAGGTATCAATATTGGCAGGTTACCAGAATGAGATTAGATACTCCCCAATGGAGGAAAGGAACAGGACATGGATGATGGTCCAAACTAATGATGGAAACGATCATCAGAAATGAAGCAGAAGTCAGGAACAAAAATAAGGATTGACCATTGTAAACTGTCTTAAAGGGGTTATCAAGCACTACAAAACATGGCCACTTTCCCCCTACTGTTGTCTCCAGATTGGGTGGGGTTTTGAAACTCAGTTCCATTGATGTAAATGGAGCTTAATTGCAAACTGCACCTGAACTGGAGACAACAGTAGGGGACAAAGTGGCCATGTTTTTGTAGCGCAGAATAACCCCTTGAAGACCAGGCAACTAACCTCATTGTTCCTGCAATGTCCCTAGTGAAACAATGGACTAATTCTCGTGAGCAGAAACAACAAGAAGGCACTAGGACCCAGAGAAGGCTGAGAAACCAAGCCAATCATAGGATGCCTGGTGAGTTCTGTACCAATGGGGCAGTGCGAGTGCCGAGTCGGGGAGTGACACTTGCTTTTCTGAGCTTTAGTTTAAGATCAGGGACTCAGCAGTGAAACCCTAAACGTTTGACAGTGTGTCCCCCGTCTGGTCAGATCCTCCTCCACAATTTTGGTTTCTTGGACAAGTGTCTGTGTATGCTGTGTCCATTCCTCAGTCTCCCTCAGGCCCCATTACACAAAACAATTATCGGCCGTATTCTACCAATATCAGCCGTTACGGCCTATAATCGTCTTGTGTAATAAAAGGCAATGATCAGCCGATACGAATGGCTGATCGTTGTTGTTGTTTGTCTTTCAACATGTTAAAAGACAAACGACTCATATAGCAGCGATCTGCTGCCGTCGCTCCATGGAATAGGAGGCCACTGCTATCTGCTATGGCCCCCCTCCCCCCACAGCTCTCTGCGGACCCCTCTGCACCCAATTGCTTCTGATTCGTGTAATAGTGGCGACAGCGAGCGGGGAACAAGGAGCAAGCGAGCGCTGACAGCTCCTCTCAGTCGCCCGGTGTAATGGCCTCTGGCTTGCCCCCCTCTAGTCCGCCGCTCTGATCACTACCTGTGAGCCATGGAGCACTGACAAGCCGAGCTGAATTAGATAGGACCATAGTAGGCTGATAGACAGACACTGTAAGGGTCGCTCACCATACACAGTAGATATGGTGTTCTTGCCAACCCTCATGCCCACCAGACGACCCTACGCTTGGCCTGTGCCCTCAGGGGATATCACATTGAGAACTGAGTTTATGCACAGGGACCCTCTCATTTAGAATAAGTGACCTGTGCCTCTTTTTTTCTATAGCACAGATCACTGCTCCAATACAGACCCGTAACACCTATGGATTTGTGTATGGGGCCATAGAAATTAATGGGTCCACAAATGCAGACAGAATAAACGGATGGATCCACACAAGGCTCTACCTATTCGGATTAAAGGAGATATTCTAGATGGATATTTGTAGTCCTGACCGTAGCAGTGGGTCTGTAACTACAGAGAGGGCTATGGATGTGTAGCCTTCCTGTATGTCAGCTGAGAACAGCAAACAAAGCGCTGAATTATAACAAAGCCTCATCTACATCCCTACAACATCAGCAAGACCCCAGATATAAACTCCAGTGACCACCCACAGCACATTACAGCACGGAAAACCTCCTGCGTAATGCCAGACGTCTGTACTGGAGGTGACCGACTCCGGACTATGCTAACAAATAGCTACAAAAAAGGAGAATTTATACAATACATACATTCCCCTGCCAGACGACGTCACCGTGATATAGGGGGCTCTGCTATCCATTATATCACACTTACCAAGCAGGGTATAATGTCATATAAAGAGCAATGATAGTCAATATAGCATCCCTGACATGAGGCTACAATGTTACTATAATACTGCTCCTATATACAGGAATATAACTACTATAACACGGTTCAGGTAAGAAAAAGAGTGCTGCACCTCACACCTATGGCTGATACTAGTACCTCTCGGCTGCATAAAAAACATCAGAATTCTGTATGTGAATTGATCAAGCCACACTGCCCCATGTACCTCGTGCAGGTATCTGATACACATGGGTCCCTACACTAAGTCCACACTGTGCTGGTCAGTGACCACCACCCCCGCAGGCGTGCACAGTCAGGGAAGGGAGGCCATGGAACGGCCCTGCAACCCCCATGCCACAGGACCAGACCCAAAAATGCCACACCAAAACCCAGCCAGCACCGCCGGCGGAGGAAGCTGCCCCCAAACAGCACAAGTCTGGATAAGGTATTGCACTCACCATAGCTATCACAGATAGAATGGGACAGACAGGAGGGATTAAAACCATGAGCACTCAGGTGTCTCCTGCTAATTGCGGTCATGTCGGTCTCACCAGGAGGAGTGCAAAACACGGAGAAAAGAGAGAAACAAAATACGGTTCAGGTAAGAAAAAGAGTGCTGCACCTCACACCTATGGCTGATACTAGTACCTCTCGGCTGCATAAAAAACATCAGAATTCTGTATGTGAATTGATCAAGCCACACTGCCCCATGTACCTCGTGCACCATGTACCCCTTCCCTGACTGTGCACGCCTGCGGGGGTGGTGGTCACTGACTGGCACGGTGTGGACTTAGTGTAGGGACCCATGTGTATCAGATACCTGCACGAGGTACATGGGGCAGTGTGGCTTGATCAATTCACATACAGAATTCTGATGTTTTTTATGCAGCCGAGAGGTACTAGTATCAGCCATAGGTGCGAGGTGCAGCACTCTTTTTCTTACCTGAACCGCATAACTACTATAATACTGCTCCTATATACAGGAATATACTACTATAATACTGCTCCTATATACAGGAATATACTACTATAATACTGCTCCTATATACAGGGATATAACTACTATAATACTGCTCCTATATACAGGAATATAACTACTATAATACTGCTCCTATATACAGGAATATAACTACTATAATACTGCTCCCTATATACAGGAATATAACTACTATAATACTGCTCCCTATATACAGGAATATAACTACTATAATACTGTTCCTATATACAGGAATATAACTACTATAATACTGCTCCTATATACAGGAATATAACTACTATAATACTGCTCCTATATACAGGAATATAACTACTATAATTTCGAAGAGGAGAAACAGCTGACCCGCACCACCAAACAATACTCCAGTGTCTATGGACCCACGGACGTGAGTACGCAGGATACACCGCGATGTACACGGCTGGGCACCGGGGGTGCAAGACGATGAAGGAGGAATACGCTGTGTGTAAAGTAGATGAAGACAGCACTCACCCGGTATCAGACAGCTCACTTTATTCCATAAATCGCTGGTGGCACGGAGGGAGAGGTGAGGACGCGCACTGGGACGGCCGTTTCGGGGACACGCCCCCTTTGTCGACCAGGCAATGACGCCATGTGGTGGGAGGTGTGCTATATACATAGGTAGCGTGCACGTGATCAAGAAAAAATGTGTGTTAACCAATAAACAAAGACATTTACACAAATACACTGAAATCGTTCCGCTCGTTAAGGCCGAGCGGGCCCGTAGCGTTAAGTCGAGAGATCCAGAGAGACTCTTTTCTCAAAAGTGTCTGATGCTTGTCAGCTCCCTCTGGTACGGAGTTTACTCTCTCTAGTCCGAGAAACTTCAAGTTCCTAGTATCGCCTTGATGGGCAGTCCGTATATGTTCTATAAGGCGTGGAACACCTTTACCTGTCCTTACGGAGTAGGCATGTTCTTTAAACCTTACCCATAAGGGTCTTTTGGTTTTTCCTATGTAATATGCCCCACAGCTGCAGACTATTGCATATACTACAAAGGAGGATTTATAAGTAATAAAATCTCTGATCATGCATTCATGACCTCCTAAACGAATGAAAGACACGTTTAACAATTGAGTACAATATTTGCATTGACCACATTTTCTGTTGCCTTGGGGCAGTGTCCTAGACAGCCAATCAGCATTTTTTGTATGTGAATTGGGGTTATTTAGGTGGTCAGCTATTGTTTTGTTTTTCCTATAGGAGACACATGGTTTCCTCTCCGCAATTTCTCTGAGGTCAGGGTCTGACTCCAGAAGGTGCCAATGTTTTTTGATGGCCTCCTGTATTGCTAAATTGTTGGGGGAATTCTGAAAAATAAAATTGAATCTCCTATCCAGGGATTTTTGTTTAGCAGTATGTAACAGAAGGTTGTCCCTACTCTGTATGCTGGCCCTGTGGCGTGCTTCTTTTACAAGAGTGTCAGGGTATCCTCTTTCAGCAAATCTCCTCTCCATCTCAGCAATACTGCCCCTATATACAGGAATATAACTACGATAATACTGCTCCTATATACAAAAATATAACTACTATAATACTGCTCCTATATACAGGAATATACTACTATAATACTACCCCCTATATACAGGAATATAACTACGATAATACTGCTCCTATATACAGGAATATAACTACGATAATACTGCTCCTATATACAAAAATATAACTACTATAATACTGCTCCTATATACAGGAATATAACTACTATAATACTGCCCCTATATACAGGAATATAACTACGATAATACTGCTCCTATATACAGGGATATAACTACGATAATACTGCTCCTATATACAGGAATATAACTACTATAATACTGCTCCTATATACAGGAATATAACTACTATAATACTGCTCCCTATATACAAGTATATACAAGAATATACCTACTATAATACTGCTCCTATATACAGGAATATAACTACTATAATACTGCCCCCTATATACAGGAATATAACTACTATAATACTGCCCCCTATATACAGGAATATAAATACTATAATACTGCTCCTATATACAGGAATATAACTACTATAATACTGCCCCCTATATACAGGGATATAACTACTATAATACTGCTCCCTATATACAGGAATATAACTACTATAATACTGCTCCTATATACAGGAATATAACTACTATAATACTGCTCCTTTATACAGGGATATAACTACTATAATACTGCCCCCTATATACAGGGATATAACTACTATAATACTGCTCCTATATACAGGAATATAACTACTATAATACTGCTCCCTATATACAGGAATATAACTACTATAATACTGCTCCTATATACAGGAATATAACTACTATAATACTGCTCCTATATACAGGAATATAACTACTATAATACTGCTCCTATATACAGGGATATAACTACTATAATACCGCTCCTATATACAGGAATATAACTACTATAATACCGCTCCTATATACAGGGATATAACTACTATAATACCGCTCCTATATACAGGAATATAACTACTATAATACCGCTCCTATATACAGGAATATAACTACTATAATACCACTCCTATATACAGGAATATAACTACTATAATACCACTCCTATATACAGAAATATAACTACTATAATACCGCTCCTATATACAGGGATATAACTACTATAATACTGCTCCTATATACAGGAATATAACTACTATAATACTGCCCCTATATACAGGAATATAACTACGATAATACTGCTCCTATATACAGGAATATAACTACTATAATACTGCTCCCTATATACAGGAATATAACTACTATAATACTGCTCCTATATACAGGAATATAACTACTATAATACTGCTCCCTATATACAAGTATATACAAGAATATACCTACTATAATACTGCTCCTATGTACAGGAATATAACTACTATAATACTGCCCCCTATATACAGGAATATAACTACTATAATACTGCCCCCTATATACAGGGATATAACTACTATAATACTGCTCCTATATACAGGAATATAACTACTATAATACTGCCCCCTATATACAGGGATATAACTACTATAATACTGCTCCTATATACAGGAATATAACTACTATAATACTGCTCCTTTATACAGGGATATAACTACTATAATACTGCCCCCTATATACAGGGATATAACTACTATAATACTGCTCCTATATACAGGAATATAACTACTATAATACTGCTCCTATATACAGGAATATAACTACTATAATACTGCTCCTATATACAGGAATATAACTACTATAATACTGCTCCTATATACAGGGATATAACTACTATAATACTGCTCCTATATACAGGAATATAACTACTATAATACCGCTCCTATATACAGGGATATAACTACTATAATACCGCTCCTATATACAGGAATATAACTACTATAATACCGCTCCTATATACAGGAATATAACTACTATAATACCGCTCCTATATACAGGAATATAACTACTATAATACCACTCCTATATACAGAAATATAACTACTATAATACCTGCTCCTATATACAGGATATAACTACTATAATACTGCTCCTATATACAGGAATATAACTACTATAATACTGCTCCTATATACAGGGATATAACTACTATAATACTGCTCCTATATACAGGAATATAACTACTATAATACTGCTCCTATATACAGGAATATAACTACTATAATACTGCTCCTATATACAGGAATATAACTACTATAATACTGCCTCCTATATACAGGAATATAACTACTATAATATTGCTCCTATATACAGGAATATAACTACTATAATACTGCCTCCTATATACAGGGATTTAACTACTATAATACTGCTCCCTATATACAGGAATATAACTACTATAATACTGCTCCTATATACAGGAATATAACTACTATAATACTGCTCCTATATACAGGAATATAACTGCTATAATACTGCTCCTTATATACAGGAATATAACTACTATAGTACTGCTCCCTATATACAGGGATATACTAGCTATAATACTGCTCCTATATACAGGAATATAACTACTATAATACTGCTCCTATATACAAGAATATAACTACTATAATACTGCTCCTATATACAGAATATAACTACTATAATACTGCTCCCTATATACAGGAATATAACTACTATAATACTGCTCCTATATATAGGGATACAACTACTATAATGCTGATATGGAAGGTGTCGGGGAGACATCAGGGACAGCTGGCAGCTTTGCCGCATCAATGTCTGTTGCGTTAATCTAATTTAGGAGAATAGAAATAATTTAGTAAATCTGGTTAATCCGGGGATTTATTATGAGGTTAGATGTAATGCTGTAACGTGGCGGGCTGTGTGACTGACAGTACAGAACAGGAGCTGTCAGTACAGGACGGGAGCTGTCACTACAGGACAAGAGCTGTCAGTACAGGACGGGAGCTGTCAGTACAGGACGGGAGCTGTCAGTACAGGACGGGAGCTGTCAGTACAGGACGGGAGCTGTCAGTACAGGACGGGAGCTGTCAGTACAGGACGGGAGCTGTCAGTACAGGACGGGAGCTGTCAGTACACGACAAGAGCTGTCACTACAGGACGGGAGCTGTCACTACAGGACGGGAGCTGTCACTACAGGACGAGGCTCTTTTCCTGTCTATGTGCTCATTGGAGGGAAAAGAACATATGTCTTTAGTTCTGTCTTGTATATATATATATATATATATATATTATATATATATATATATATATTGTAGGGATCTTCCCGGGGATGGTGTGTTTGGACACAGTTCACAGCAGACTTGGCGTTATAAAAGAACGGCTTGGCGTTTATTTGCAGCATAAACAGTCCAGCAAACAGAAATACTGCAACACCGTGCTTTTAAAAACAAACAAAAAGATCTTGCCCGTCTGGGCGCTTACTAACAGGATTCTCACCTATCTGACACTATACCACAGCGTCTTTCACCTGGATACCGCAGGGTATATATACGCTCCAACAGAGGCTGTATTCCCAGGTTGCTCCCAAACAGACCCCCAGGCTGATCCCTCCTGGCTGAGAGCAACCACCTGCACACTGAGAGCTTTTACCCTCTCAGGCTGATTAGGGTCAGAGCACACCTGATGGGAACACCCAAACTGGATCGGGGGGAGGGAACGGCAAGTCCCACTACCAAAGCCTACCTGCCATTCCATGTAAATCCAGGCCCGGTAAAAATAAATAACAACTCAGCAGCATAGCACTGCTGAGCAACAGATCCAACCTGGACTCACCATCTCACCGTGCGTATCAACCTCGGTGAGATGTACACCCCCTCGAACACTTCTCCAGTGACACGTCTACAATATATATGATATATATATATAAATTCCTCTGACGTTCATATTTTGGGGATTGGCCAGATGGATGTATAACACATACAGGGGGCGGTGTCACGGTTTACGCTGCCGCCATATGTCCCTGTCAGTTGTATGCGGATCCTCAGGACGCTGATCCAGTTGATATGTTGGGGCGGGGAGCCACCTGTGGTTCTTTCTGATACAGTAATATACCAGTATGTGGCGGCATTGCAGCCCTCTTTTGGCCTCTATCCGGTCAGTCCCCATTGTCTAGGCCTACGTCTATCTTCAGTGTATGACTCATTTGAGTGTATATGCTGAATGTTTAAATAGCGTGATGTGAACAGCAGCAGAGAGCACTGTGTCAGCCTAAAGAGAATACACCACTTCCTGCAGCACATACAGCAGCTGATAAGTAGTGTATGACTTGAGTGTTTTCAACAGAAGAAAATTAAGAATCTATATAACATTTTAAAACCAGTTGATTTAAAAGAAAAAAAAAATGGCGTACCCCTTTGAAGGGATCCAATGAAGCCAGGGCGTGAGCTTAGCCTGAGCCTCAGTGATTGGGAGCCTATATGATGAGATCATAGACACTGGCAGGACAGGTATATGAGGGAATGGAGCTGGGATGTGTACACACACCGCAGTATACAGATTACATACAGAATCCTGCCGTTACATCAACCTAAAGTCCTCAAAAAGTCCCCATGGAAACAGTGTGCAGAGTCATAATTACAGAAATTATACAGCAGCCAGCCGGTCATGTGACGGCGGCGGTGGTGGCGACCTTCTGCCCAGATTACACTGCAGAACGCTCACTCATCCATCAGAGGAAGAGCCCCCATACCCACCCCAATGTCACTCATCCATCAGAGGAAGCCCCCCATACCCAATGTCACTCATCCATCAGAGGAAGCCCCCCATACCCACCCCAATGTCACTCATCCATCAGAGGAAGCCCCCCATACCCAATGTCACTCATCCATCAGAGGAAGCCCCCCATACCCACCCCAATGTCACTCATCCATCAGAGGAAGAGCCCCCATACCCACCCCAATGTCACTCATCCATCAGAGGAAGAGCCCCCATACCCACCCCAATGTCACTCATCCAGCAGAGGAAGCCCCCCATACCCAATGTCACTCATCCATCAGAGGAAGCCCCCCATACCCACCCAATGTCACTCATCCATCAGAGGAAGCCCCCCCCATACCCACCCAATGTCACTCATCCATCAGAGGAAGAGCCCCCATACCCACCCCAATGTCACTCATCCATCAGAGGAAGAGCCCCCATACCCACCCCAATGTCACTCATCCATCAGAGGAAGAGCCCCCATACCCACCCAATGTCACTCATCCATCAGAGGAAGAGCCCCCCATACCCAATGTCACTCATCCATCAGAGGAAGCCCCCCATACCCAATGTCACTCATCCAGCAGAGGAAGCCCCCCATACCCAATGTCACTCATCCATCAGAGGAAGCCCCCCCATACCCACCCAATGTCACTCATCCATCAGAGGAAGCCCCCCATACCCAATGTCACTCATCCATCAGAGGAAGCCCCCCATACCCACCCAATGTCACTCATCCATCAGGGGAAGCCCCCCATACCCACCCAATGTCACTCATCCATCAGAGGAAGCCCCCCATACCCAATGTCACTCATCCATCAGAGGAAGAGCCCCCATACCCACCCCAATGTCACTCATCCATCAGAGGAAGAGCCCCCATACCCACCCCAATGTCACTCATCCATCAGAGGAAGCCCCCCATACCCACCCCAATGGCACTCATCCATCAGAGGAAGCCCCCCCCGTACCCACCCAATGTCACTCCTCCATCAGAGGAAGCCCCCCATACCCACCCAATGTCACTCATCCATCAGAGGAAGCCCCCCATACCCAATGTCACTCATCCATCAGGGGAAGCCCCCCATACCCACCCAATGTCACTCCTCCATCAGAGGAAGCCCCCCATACCCAATGTCACTCATCCATCAGAGGAAGCCCCCCATACCCACCCAATGTAACTCATCCAGCAGAGGAAGCCCCCCATACCCAATGTCACTCATCCATCAGAGGAAGCCCCCCATACCCACCCAATGTCACTCATCCATCAGAGGAAGCCCCCCATACCCAATGTCACTCATCCATCAGAGGAAGCCCGCCATACCCACCCAATGTCACTCATCCAGCAGAGGAAGCCCCCCATACCCAATGTCACTCATCCATCAGAGGGAGCCCCCCATACCCACCCAATGTCACTCATCCATCAGAGGAAGCCCCCCATACCCAATGTCACTCATCCATCAGAGGAAGAGCCCCCATACCCACCCCAATGTCACTCATCCATCAGAGGAAGCCCCCCATACCCAATGTCACTCATCCAGCAGAGGAAGCCCCCCATACCCAATGTCACTCATCCATCAGAGGAAGCCCCCCATACCCACCCCAATGTCACTCATCCATCAGAGGGAGCCCCCCATACCCACCCCAATGTCACTCATCCATCAGAGGAAGCCCCCCATACCCAATGTCACTCATCCATCAGAGGAAGCCCGCCATACCCACCCAATGTCACTCATCCAGCAGAGGAAGCCCCCCCATACCCAATGTCACTCATCCATCAGAGGAAGCCCCCCATACCCACCCCAATGTCACTCATCCATCAGAGGAAGTCCCCCATACCCACCCAATGTCACTCATCCATCAGAGGAAGCCCCCGATACCCACCCAATGTCACTCATCCATCAGAGGAAGCCCCCCATACCCAATGTCACTCATCCATCAGAGGAAGCCCCCCATACCCACCCAATGTCACTCATCCAGCAGAGGAAGCCCCCCATACCCAATGTCACTCATCCATCAGAGGAAGCCCCCCATACCCACCCAATGTCACTCATCCATCAGAGGAAGCCCCCCATACCCAATGTTACTCATCCATCAGAGGAAGCCCCCCATACCCACCCAATGTCACTCATCCAGCAGAGGAAGCCCCCCATACCCAATGTTACTCATCCATCAGAGGAAGCCCCCCATACCCACCCAATGTCACTCATCCATCAGAGGGAGCCCCCCATACCCACCCAATGTCACTCATCCATCAGAGGAAGAGCCCCCATACCCACCCAATGTCACTCATCCATCAGAGGAAGCCCCTCATACCCACCCCAATGTCACTCATCCAGCAGAGGAAGACCCCCATACCCAATGTCACTCATCCATCAGAGGAAGCCCCCCATACCCAATGTCACTCATCCATCAGAGGGAGCCCCCCATACCCACCCAATGTCACTCATCCATCAGAGGAAGCCCCCCATACCCAATGTCACTCATCCATCAGACAAAGCCCCCCATACCCACCCCAATGTCACTCATCCAGCAGAGGAAGCCCCCCATACCCAATGTCACTCATCCAGCAGAGGAAACCCCCCATACCCAATGTCACTCATCCAGCAGAGGAAGCCCCCCATACCCAATGTCACTCATCCATCAGAGGAAGCCCCCCCATACCCAATGTCACTCATCCATCAGAGGAAGCCCCCCATACCCAGTCACTCATCCATCAGAGGAAGACCCCCATACCCAATGTCACTCATCCAGCAGAGGAAGCCCCCCATACCCACCCCAATGTCACCCATCCATCAGAGCAAGCCCCCCATACCCAATGTCACTCATCCATCAGAGGAAGCCCCCCCATACCCAATGTCACTCATCCATCAGAGGAAGCCCCCCATACCCACCCCAATGTCACTCATCCATCAGAGGAAGCCCCCCATACCCAATGTCACTCATCCAGCAGAGGAAGCCCCCCCATACCCAATGTCACTCATCCATCAGAGGAAGCCCCCATACCCAATGTCACTCATCCATCAGAGGAAGCCCCCCATACCCAATGTCACTCATCCATCAGAGGAAGCCCCCATAACCAATGTCACTCATCCAGCAGAGGAAGCCCCCCATACCCAATGTCACTCATCCATCAGAGGAAGCCCCCCATACCCAGTCACTCATCCATCAGAGGAAGCCCCCCATACCCAATGTCACTCATCCAGCAGAGGAAGCCCCCCCATACACAATGTCACTCATCCAGCAGAGGAAGCCCCCCATATCCACCCATTGTCACTCATCCATCAAAGGAAGCCACCCATACCCAATGTCACTCATCCATCAGAGGAAGCCCCCCATACCCAATGTCACTCATCCAGCAGAGGAAGCCCCCCATACCCAATGTCACTCATCCAGCAGAGGAAGACCCCCATACCCAATGTCACTCATCCATCAGAGGAAGCCCCCCATACCCAATGTCACTCATCCATCAGAGGAAGACCCCCATACCCAATGTCACTCATCCAGCAGAGGAAGCCCCCCATACCCAATGTCACTCATTCATCTTGCTGTGGGGGTGTCGCTGTATGCTCCTATGCTCCTAGGTTACAGTGGGAGATGCAAAAAAGGGGTCCGTGGAGCCTCAGTTACGAGTCTACGGGGCCACCCTGGTGTTACGGGGCCACCCTGGTGTTTCCCTATTTAGGTGCCAAAGCTCGTAACAGAGTGAGGACCTGAGGGACTACGTATCAGGGTGGTTTGGTGCTCTCCCCACTAGGAGGCACCCCTTGGCAATGGGCTTCCTTCTCTGGAGAGAGGGATATCTGGCTATTCCCGTGTTTTGAGACTCGTGACTGAGGCTCCACGGACCCCTTCTTTGCATATTCAAATGGAGACTCGTAAATGAGTACTCCATTGGAATTTTTCACTGTTCTCCCTGAGTTCAGTGATTGTTGTGTTTTGTTGGTCTATTTACAGTGGGAGAGGCAGCACCTGGCAGGATGGCACCCTGGGCCCGCGCCCGCTTCTTGTCACTTATCCCGAGACTGAAATGGCCGATAGCAGGAGGCAGAGACCGGACACTCAGCTTAGACAGTATATTGCAGAAAGCAGCAGTGCCAGATACAGGGCGCAGGATGGATGGGGGTCCCAGCAGGCCTGAGAATGAAGGGCTACACGGCTGCTGAGCTGCCTCTCTGTGACCCCCTCATCCTCAGGATCGGGAGGCACTAGGACTTTATAAGGTGGGATCATCGCCCCATTATGGCTGTGTTCACACGTACAGGATCCGTAGCAGATTTGATGCTGTGTTCAGTTATTTAGATGAAATCCGCTGCTATATGGTGTGTGTGAACACACCCTAAACGAATATTCCACAAAGCGTCTGATATGTTGCTGCCCACAGTGAGACTAACAATCCCTTCCATACTTGTTATTATCTATTCAGTCTCCTTCCCCCAGTTCTCAGCTGCTGCTTTCTGCTAAAGACACAAAAATCTGTGTGAGCTTTTCTCTCTGCCTCCCCCTCCCTTCTGAGACAGCTGATGTAAACAAGTCCCTGGCAGGCTGTATCTGCAACATTGTACCTTTGTACCATTGTAACTTTGCAATGCTGGGAGGTTTAATCACGGTGAGTTCATCAGCAACATGACCTCTGAGTATCCCGCCCAGCATTACAAAAAAGCTACAATGTTGCAGATACAGCCTGCCAGGGACTTGTTTACATCAACTGTCTCAGAAGGGAGGGAGATAAAGGGGAGACAGAGAGCTGCACACAGGGGACAACAGCCGAGGCTGCACACAGAGGACAACAGCCGAGGCTACACACAGAGGACAACAGCCGAGGCTGCACACAGAGGACAATACTAAGGCTACACACAGGGGACAATATCCAAGGCTGCACACAGGGGACGATAGCCGAGGCTGCACACAGGGGACAATACTGAGGCTGCACACAGGGGACAATAGCCGAGGCTGCACACAGGGGACAATACTGAGGCTGCACACAGGGGACACTAGTCGAGGCTGCACACAGGGGACAATACTGAGGCTGCACACAGGGGGACAATACACACAGAGGACAATAGCCAAGGCTGCACACAGGGGACGATAGCCGAGGCTGCACACAGAGGAGGATAACCAAGGCTGCACACAGTTGACAATAGCCGAGGCTGCACACAGAGGACAATAGCCGAGGCTGCACACAGAGGACAACAGCCGAGGCTGCACACAGAGGACAATAGTGGAGGCTGCACACAGAGGACAATAGTGGAGGCTGCACACAGGGGACGATAGCTGAGGCTGCACACAGGGGACGATAGCCGAGACTGCACACAGGGGACGATAGCCGAGGCTGCACACAGGGGACAATAGTGGAGGCTGCACACAGAGGACAATAGTGGAGGCTGCACACAGGGGACGATAGCTGAGGCTGCACACAGGGGACGATAGCCGAGGCTGCACAAAGGGGACGATAGCCGAGACTGCACACAGGGGACAATACTGAGGATGCACACAGAGGATGATAGCCGAGGCTGCACAAAAGGGACAATAGCCGAGGCTGCACACAGGGGACGATAGCCGAGGCTGCACACAGAGGAGGATAACCAAGGCTGCACACAGGGGACAATAGCCGAGGCTGCACACAGAGGACAATAGCCGAGGCTGCACACAGAGGATAATAGTGGAGGCTGCACACAGGGGACGATAGCTGAGGCTGCACACAGGGGACGATAGCCGAGGCTGCACACAGAGGAGGATAACCAAGGCTGCACACAGGGGACAATAGCCGAGGCTGCACACAGAGGACAATAGCCGAGGCTGCACACAGAGGACAACAGCCGAGGCTGCACACAGAGGACAATAGTGGAGGCTGCACACAGGGGACGATAGCTGAGGCTGCACACAGGGGACGATAGCCGAGGCTGCACAAAGGGGACGATAGCTGAGGCTGCACACAGGGGACAATACTGAGGATGCACACAGAGGATGATAGCCGAGGCTGCACACAAGGGACGATAGCCGAGGCTGCACACAGAGGATGATAGCCAAGGCTGCACACAGGGAACGATAGCCGAGGCTGGACAAAGGGGACAATACTGAGGATGCACACAAGGGACGATAGCCAAGGCTGCCCACAGGGGACGATAGCCGAGGCTGCACACAGGGGACAATACTGAGGCTGCACACAGGGGACAATACTGAGGCTGCACACAGGGGACAATAGCCGAGGCTGCAAACAGGGGACAATAGCCGAGAATGCACATAGGGGACGATAGCCGAGGCTGCACACAGGGGACGATAGCTGAGGCTGCACACAGGGGACGATAGCCGAGGCTGCACACAGGGGACGATAGCCGAGGCTGCATACAGAGGACGATAGCCGAGGCTGCACACAGGGGTCTATAGCCGAGGCTGCACACAGGGGACGATAGCCGAGGCTGCACACGGGACAATACTGAGGCTGCATACAGGGGGACAATACACACAGAGGACAATAGCGGAGGCTGCACACAGGGGACGATAGCTGAGGCTGCACACAGGGGACAATACTGAGGTTGCACACAGGGGGACAATACACACCGAGGACTATAGCCGAGGCTGCACACAGAGGACGATAGCCGAGGCTGCACACAGGGGACAATAGCGGAGGCTGCACACAGGGGAAGATAGCGGAGGCTGCACACAGGGGATGATAGCCGAGGCTGCACACAGAGGACGATAGCCGAGGCTGCACACAGAGGACGATAGTGGAGGTTGCACACAGGGGGGCGATACCTGAGGCTGCACACAGAGGACGATACCTGAGGCTGCACACAGAGGAAGTTAGCCGAAGCTGCACCCAGGGGACAATACTGAGGCTGCACACAGGGGACGATAGCCGAGGCTGCACACAGAGGACGATAGTGGAGGTTGCACACAGGGGGGCGATACCTGAGGCTGCACACAGGGGACGATAGCCGAAGCTGCACCCAGGGGACAATACTGAGGCTGCACACAGGGGACGATTGCCGAGGCTGCACACAGGGGACAATAGCCGAGGCTACACACAGGGGACAATAGCCGAGGCTGCACACAGGGGACAATAGCCGAGGCTGCACAGAGAGGACGATAGCCGAGGCTGCACACAGAGGACGATAGTCGAGGCTGCACACAGAGAACAATAGCCGAGGCTGCACACAGGGGACAATACCGGAGGCTGCACACAGGGGACGATAGCCGAGGCTGCACACAGGGGACGATAGCCGAGGCTGCACACAGGGGACGATAGTCGAGGCTGCACACAGGGGACGATAGTGTAGGCTGCACACAGGGGACAATAGCGGAGGCTGCACACAGAGGACAATAGTGAGGCTGCACACAGAGGACGATAGCCGAGGCTGCACACAGGGGATAATAAGCGGAGGCTGCACACAGAGGACGATAGCCGAGGCTGCACACAGAGGACGATAGCCGAGGCTGCACACAGAGGACGATAGCCGAGGCTGCACACAGAGGACGATAGCCGAGGCTGCACACAGAGGACGATAGCCGAGGCTGCACACTCTACAAGGCTTCTTGTAACCAGCTGACAGAAGACAATGAGCAGAGGTTAATGGAGTGACTCTGGCAGATAACTGGGGATGTGGACATGAAAGGAAAGCAATTGTTAGTGTGGAGAGAAGAGAGAGGCGTTATCTGCACAGGAGGATGGAGGGAGGGAGGGTGTCAGCAAGGAGGGAGGGGGACGGGGAGCAGGCAGCTGCAGCCAGTGAATGAGAGACATAGGAGGAGACTGCAGGGACAGAGCATGTGTAGCGGAGTCAAGTAACCAGGGACAACCACACAAGCAGCAGCGCAGCCGAGAGAGGGGCCCCTACTACTGCCAGGACACAGACCACAGACCAGGGGCCCCACCAGGACACAGGAGAGAGACTGCAGCCCAGGGGCCCCACCAGGACACAGGAGAGAGACTGCAGCCCAGGGGCCCCACCAGGACACAGGAGAGAGACTGCAGCCCAGGGGCCCCATCCGGACACAGGAGAGAGACTACAGCCCAGGGGCCCCATCCGGACACAGGAGAGAGACCACAGCCCAGGGGCCCCACCAGGACACAGGAGAGAGACCGCAGCCCAGGGGCCCCACCAGGACACAGGAGAGAGACCGCAGCCCAGGGGCCCCACCAGGACACAGGAGAGAGACCGCAGCCCAGGGGCCCCACCAGGACACAAGAGAGAGACTGCAGCCCAGGGGCCCCACCAGGACACAAGAGAGAGACCGCAGCCCAGGGGCCCCACGAGGACACAGGAGAGAGACCGCAGCCCAGGGGCCCCACCAGGACACAAGAGAGAGACTGCAGCCCAGGGGCCCCATCAGGACACAGGGGAGAGACTACAGCCCAGGGGCCCCACAGGATACAGGCCACACTTCAGGGGCCCCACCAGGCCACAGCTTAGGGGCCCAACAGGATACAGCCCAGGGGCCCCCACCATTGCCAGGACACAGCTCAGGGGCCCCCACCATTGCCAGGACACAGCTCAGGGGCCCCCACCATTGCCAGGACAGAGGGGAGCGGCTGTAACCTGAGCCGCAGGCTCCCAGCTCCCTCCCAGCAACCCGCTCTCCCATAGACACAGACAGACGCGGCGGCGGCTCCTGGAGGCCGGGGAGGGAGGCAGCGAGGCCGGGGAGGGAGGCAGGGCCTCAGCCCGGGACAGCTGGAGGCTGCGATTCATGAATTAACCATCGGAGGCCGAGACAATGGGCAAATCCAACAGCAAACTGAAGCCGGAGGTGGTGGAGGAGCTGACCAGGAAGACCTACTGTGAGTGCCAGGGGGGCTGTGGGGGTCCTGTGTAATGGGGGGCTGTGGGGGTCCTGTGTAATGGGGGGCTGTGGGGGTCCTGTGTAATGGGGGGCTGTGGGTGACGAGTGTGTGGGTTCTGTATAATGGGGGGGCTGTGTAATGGGGGGCTATGGGTAACGTGTTGGGGGTCCTGTGTAATGGGGGGGGGCTGTGGGTGACGAGTGTGTGGGTCCTGTATAATGGGGGGGCTGTGGGGGTCCTGTGTAATGGGGGGCTGTGGGTGACGAGTGTGTGGGTCCTGTATAATGGGGGGGCTGTGGGGGTCCTGTGTAATGGGGGGGGGGCTGTGGGTGACGAGTGTGTGGGTCCTGTATAATGGGGGGGCTGTGGGGTGTCCTATGTAATGGGGGGGCTGTGGGGGTTCTGTGTAATGGGGGGGCTGTGGGGGTCCTGTGTAATGGGGGGGCTGTGGGGGTCCTGTGTAATAGGGGGGGGCTGTGGGTGATGTGTGTGTGTGTGGGGCCCCTGTATAATGGGGGGGGGGGGGCGCTATGGGGGGTCCTGTGTAATGGGGGGCTGTGGGGGTCCTGTGTAATGGGGGGCTATGGGTAACGTGTTGGGGGTCCTGTGTAATGGGGGGCTATGGGTAACGTGTTGGGGGTCCTGTGTAATGGGGGAGGGCTGTGGGTGACGAGTGTGTGGGTCCTGTATAATGGGGGGCTGTGGGGTGTCCTATGTAATGGGGGGCTGTGGGGGTCCTGTATAATGGGGGGCTGTGGGTGACATGTGGGGGGTCCTGTGTAATGGGGGGCTGTGGGTGACATGTGGGGGGGTCCTGTGTAATGGGGGGCTGTGGGTGACATGTGGGGGGGTCCTGTGTAATGGGGGATTGTGGGTGACATGTAGGGGTCCTGTGTAATGGGGGATTGTGGGTGACATGTAGGGGTCCTGTGTAATGGGGGGCTGTGGGGGTCCTGTATAGTGGGGGGTCCTGTGTAATGGGGGGGCTGTGGGTGACATGTGGGGGGGTCCTGTATAATGGGGGGGCTGTGGGTGACATGTGGGGGGGTCCTGTATAATGGTGGGCTGTGGGTGACATGTAGGGGTCCTGTGTAATGGGGGGCTGTGGGGGTCCTGTATAATGGTGGGCTGTGGGGGGTCCTGTGTAATGGGGGGGGGGGCTGTGGGGGTTCTGTGTAATGGGGGGCTGTGGGTGACATGTGGTGGTCCTGCCTTGTACAGTGAGGAGTTTGGCCACTAGATGTGAGGGCTCTGATATTCAGGGGAACTGAAATGTCTGTACTGCCTGGTAGTCATAGGCTATATAAAAGCATGAGTACTGGAGACTAGTCACTGACAGGTAGCAGAGCTGCCCCCACTGCTGGATCGGTTACTGACAGGTAGCAGAGCTGCCCCCACTGCTGGATCGGTCGCTGACAGGTAGCAGAGCTGCCTCCACTGCTGGATCGGTTACTGACAGGTAGCAGAGCTGATAATAACAATGGGCGCCCCCTGTATTCAGCCTCTCACACATTGTATCCAGTTGTTATTATGTGGAGTCTCCATAATATACAGGAGGATGAGGAGCTGTCAGCCTGGAACATCCTGTAGATTGTAAGCTCTTCAGCACATAATAGTATCTATGTAGTTCCTATCCTCAGGCTATGTGACAGCTATGTGATGTATATAGTAGCTGACGCGTTTCCATGAGAGGTTCAGCACCCTTGTCCAGATCTTGATTTTTCTTGCTGTAGATCTAGAGCTTTCTGGCAGCGGCCTGGCATTTCTCCTCCTCTTGTGGGTCCGGGTCCCCCTCGCGTCTGTGCGGCCTGGGATATGTCTCCTCCTCTTTATAGCTGATAATAATATTCTTGATATCCCGTAGAGACACCTGGTGTTCCTGCGGTTTGTATTCTGTATATTGGTTGGGACCTGAATGATGAGAGAGTCCCTCTGTGCCTCGTACCTCGTACCTCGCTGATGTCTCCATTACTAGTGAATGAGTACATAAGTTCACTGACACATAGTAGCGCATCCTCTGCTGTGTGCTGTTACCGCCTGGGAGCTGCTTTCAGGGACTATTTGTTTGTCATGTTGATGGGTAATAAGGGGGGTGTAATTATATCAGAGGCACACGCATTAGTCATGTATGTGACAGTGACTGCACGGTGGGTAACCTGCCCAGTCAGGGGGGCTGATCTGCACCATTGTAGCTGTGGAGAGGCTGATAACAGAGAGCACTACCTGTCAGACATAAATAATTAGTAGCTGTGTTACTGGGGGTGGTTGGTGCTTCATGCCACTGTGTCAGTCCCTGAAATACTGGCTTATGGACCCATTGTGTATCTTACCCTTCGTTCACTCCTGGGTTTTGCATCCTATTAAAAGGTAGCTGTAAAGCAAGATGCCGTCCTGCCCCCCCGCTGTCACTGACCGCTGTGTTATACCACCAGGAGGAGAAAGCACAGTGTCAACCGAGATGTAAGGAAGTAACGTGAGAATGTGGAAAGTATCTGGGATCCTGGTCCGTTACTCAGGTTACTGCACTGTCTGTGGGTAAAGGCTGGGGGCGTCTGTGGGGAAAGGCTGGCAGGGTCTGTGGGGAAAGGCCGGGGGCGTCTGTGGGGAAAGGCTGGCAGGGTCTGTGGGGAAAGGCTGGGGGCGTCTGTGGGTAAAGGCTGGGGGCGTCTGTGGGGAAAGGCTGGGGGCGTCTGTGGGTAAAGGCCTGGGGCGTCTGTGGGTAAAGGCTGGGGGCGTCTGTGGGGAAAGGCTGGTGGCGTCTGTGGGGAAAGGCTGGTGGCGTCTGTGGGTAAAGGCTGGGGGCGTCTGTGGGGAAAGGCCTGGGGCGTCTGTGGGGAAAGGCTGGCAGGGTCTGTGGGGAAAGGCCGGGGGCGTCTGTGGGGAAAGGCCGGTGGTGTCTGTGGGGAAAGGCTGGCAGGGTCTGTGGGGAAAGGCCGGGGGCGTCTGTGGGGAAAGGCTGGCAGGGTCTGTGGGGAAAGGCCGGGGGCGTCTGTGGGTAAAGGCTGCTGGAGTCTGTGGGGAAAGGCTGGTGATGTCTGTGGGCTGCCGGAGTCTGTGGGTAAAGGCCTGGGGCGTCTGTGGGGAAAGGCCTGGGGCGTCTGTGGGTAAAGGCTGGGGGGGCGTCTGTGGGTAAAGGCTGGGGGGGCGTCTGTGGGTAAAGGCTGGGGGGGCGTCTGTGGGTAAAGGCTGGGGGGGCGTCTGTGGGTAAAGGCTGGGGGGGCGTCTGTGGGTAAAGGCTGGGGGGGCGTCTGTGGGTAAAGGCTGGGGGGGCGTCTGTGGGTAAAGGCTGGGGGGGCGTCTGTGGGTAAATGCTGGGGGCGTCTGTGGGTAAAGGCCTGGGGCGTCTGTGGGTAAAGGCTGGGGGCGTCTGTGGGTAAAGGCCTGGGGCGTCTGTGGGGAAAGGCTGGGGGCGTCTGTGGGTAAAGGCCTGGGGCGTCTGTGGGTAAAGGCCTGGGGCGTCTGTGGGTAAAGGCCTGGGGCGTCTGTGGGTAAAGCCTGGCAGGGTCTGTGGGGAAAGGCTGGGGCGTCTGTGGGGAAAGGCCTGGGGCGTCTGTGGGGAAAGGCCTGGGGCGTCTGTGGGGAAAGGCCTGGGGCGTCTGTGGGTAAAGGCCTGGGGCGTCTGTGGGTAAAGCCTGGCAGGGTCTGTGGGGAAAGGCTGGGGCGTCTGTGGGGAAAGGCCTGGGGCGTCTGTGGGGAAAGGCCTGGGGCGTCTGTGGGGAAAGGCTGGTGGCGTCTGTGGGTAAAGGCCTGGGGCGTCTGTGGGTAAAGGCTGGGGGGGGGGGTCTGTGGGTAAAGGCTGGGGGGGGGGTCTGTGGGTAAAGGCTGGGGGGGGGTCTGTGGGGAAAGGCTGGCAGGGTCTGTGGGGAAAGGCTGGCAGGGTCTGTGGGCTGCCGGAGTCTGTGGGTAAAAGCCACGTTACATAGCTGATCATCATGCAATAATCTTCTGCTGCAATTGTGGCAATGATCAAATGACGGATGACAGGTTATTTGACCTCAGAATCCCCCTCAGTCTTCCAGCCTAAACCCTCGGCCGTCGGCATTATATTCTGATCGTATTAACAACTTTTGTAGAGATTTATCTATTCCTCTTAATTTCGACCGTTTAAAAGAAAAAATCATCGCTTGTCGTTTGCTAAATGAGCGTTTAAAGAACAATCTTTCGAATCACCCGGTGTCATAAAATTATACAGATGTGTAAATTACTCCTATATAATAATTTCTTGTCTAACTGTACTTATCAGCTGCTGTATGTCCTGCAGGAAGTGGTTTATTCTCTCCAGTCTGACACATTGCTCTCTGCTGCCACCTCTGTCCATGTCAGGAACTGTCCAGAGCAGGAGAGATTTTCTATGGGGATTTGCTGCTGCTCTGGACAGTTCCTGACATGGACAGAGGTGGCAGCAGAGAGCAATGTGTCAGACTGGAGAGAATAAACCACTTCCTGCAGGACATACAGCAGCTGATAAGTTCTGACATTTAT
This sequence comes from Dendropsophus ebraccatus, assembly GCF_027789765.1. Classification (NCBI taxonomy): domain Eukaryota; kingdom Metazoa; phylum Chordata; class Amphibia; order Anura; family Hylidae; genus Dendropsophus; species Dendropsophus ebraccatus. The sequence goes on along the minus strand of NW_027210155.1, from coordinate 19,807 downwards.
TTATTTTTAATAAAGTAAATGACAAATTTCCATGACACCAGCTGAGTTAGTTCTTTGCTGGAGTACCCCTTTAAGTCATTTATCTGTATGAGTAAAAGGACCCTATGACATAACAGGTGGCCCCTACCAGGCAGGATACCTGAGTAACCTTAAACCTAGATGGCTGCAAACGCCAGTACAGATCCATCTCTGTAGGTGGCACTGTTATTGGCAGATTGCAGTTTACTGCCCGCTGTTATCAGCCTTGTAAAGCGGTCCTGTTATTTGATGAACATCTGAAATGTAGATGGCAGCAGGTCCTGAGACCCCTGGCGGGTTATAAGTGGGTGTATTGCATGGCAGAGCCTTCACTCCGCAGCCTCTTCATTATAGTCTGTGGAGTCAGATCTTGTGTCGGGTCTCAGGACTGATACCCGGAGCGATTGAAGCTTATAGCATGAATGGTTAGATACAAGCTGATAGGTGAGGTGAAGGTCTTAGGCTGTGTTCACACTTTAGCAGTTTAGTCGCGTTTCTTTGTTTACATACAAACACTCCTGCTATGAGGTCAGGACTATAGGGGTAGTGGCCCTTTAAGGCGGCTGCTAGGAGGAACCTTCTTATACGGCCGTTCTTGGTACCTGAGGCGGGAGGCCAGAACAGATTACATTTGTTATCGTGGAAAGGTTATGGCTAATAAACATAGATAAAGCTGGTAACGTAATTATGGCGTTTCGCGTCCAATGTGGTGCTGACCGTTGAGTTTGTGTCTCTCATCACCGCTACTAAAACCTCATTCCAGGTTAGTAGAGGAGACCCCCACTGTGCGGCTCTTCCGTCATGCTGGCAGGCTCACCTGTCTATCTGCAGCTATCTGTGGGTTTTCTTGAAGATAATGGGACTCCAAAAACAGGAGGTTTCCATGGTGACGAATCGTGAACGCCCAGGCTGCAGGACGTCACAACCAGAGAACCGTCTCGGTTGTGTTCCATTGTGCGGAATCGGTCCTCATCATATGGGATTAGTGTCGGAGGATGTGAGTGCGGCCGGCAGCCTCCCTCCAGCCCCCACATGGGGTTAATGTGTCAGAATGAGGCGTAGCTGAGATATACGCATCTGTTTGTCAATGTTATGAAGCTGCAGGAGCCGCCAATGCCCCTTCTGTGGGAGACGTGTGTTCCTGTGTGCGTGGGCCCCCCGGTGCTCCTCCATCCACACACGTCTTACTCTATCTCTGAGACACAGCCACATGTTTAACACATTGTGGGACTAAGGTGAACAGGCTGTACCCGTACCGCACAAGGATCACCCCCATCATGTGCGATCACTGCTGGGGAGAATCAGAGCCATATAAAGGAGGATAGTAGAAAGCAGGAGGCAAGGATTGTTATGGCGGTGTCAGTTATGGCAGTGAAGGTTATGGCGGTGTTGGGGTTGGTTAGAGCAGTGTGGGGGTCGGTCGGTTATGGTGGTGTCAGGGGGGATTAGGGCGATGTTGCAGGTTGGGAGATCAGTTGTGGTGTTGGGGTTGTATAGGGCAGGTCGAGGGATCAGTTATGGCGGAGTTGGATAGGGCAGGTTGGGGGATCAGTTATGGCGGTGTTGGGGTCGGATAGGGCAGGTTGGGGGATCAGTTATGGCGGTGTTGGGGTCGGATAGGGCAGGTTGGGGGATTGGTTATGGCGGTGTCGGGGTTGGTTATGGCAGTGTCAGGGGTGATTAGGGCGGAGTTGGTTATTTTGGTTGGTTAGGGCAGTGTTGGGGGATCGGTTATGGTGGTGTTGGGGTTGGTTACGGCAGTGTGGTGGGATCGGTTATGGCAGCAGGGTTGGTTAGGGCAGTGTGGTGGGATCGGTTATGGCAGCAGGGTTGGTTACAGCAGTGTGGTGGGATCGGTTATGGCAGCAGAGTTGGTTAGGGCAGTGTGGTGGTTATGGCAGCAGAGTTGGTTAGGGCAGTGTGGTGGGATCGGTTAGGGCAGTGTGGGGGGATCGGTTATGGTGGTGGTGGGGTTGGTTAGGGCAGTGTTGGGGGATCGGTTATAGTGGTGTTGGGGTTGGTTACGGCAGTGTGGTGGGATCGGTTATGGCAGCAGGGTTGGTTAGGGCAGTGTGGTGGGATCGGTTATGGCAGCAGGCTTGGTTAGGGCAGCGTGGTGGGATCGGTTAGGGCAGTGTGGGGGGACCGGTTATGGTGGTGGGGTTGGTTAGGGCAGTGTGGGGGATCGGTTATGGCAGCAGGGTTGGTTAGGGCAGTGTGGGGGGATCGGTTATGGCAGTTTTGGGGTTGGTTGGGGGGTCAGCTATGGTGGTGTTGGGGTGGGTTATGGCATTGTCAGGGTGTACAGGAGGCCAGTGACAGCAGGGTCAATTGCTTGTAGCTGCAGGAGGTTTCATAGATATGGAAAGGTTCTTGACTGATAACAGGGAGCACTAGCATGTACTCACTGTGGGCTACATCTGTTAATACAACATAATATATATATATTATGTATCACTTCTTGGCCTTTTGGCTAAGATCAAGTGTAGTGTCTGTTCTTATGGGTTTGATGTCTGGTGTGTCCCCTTTCTGGGGACCATATATCGGATGGATTTTTACAGCAGGGAGATGGAGGGGGGGCTTGCAGGGCTGTGAGAATTAGATGCGGGGGCTGTGGGTAAGGGGGTCTGGGTGGGATCACTGTCAGGGTTCAGGGACAGGCCAGTGCAGCAGTGGTCAGGTAGCGCTGTGTCGCTTCCGCTCACCTACGTGTAGTAACAATGCAGATTGCAGCCATGGATGGAGATGAGTCTCCCAGGAATGAAGAGCATTTACAGTAAGTCCAAGTCCTTGAGCGGCTCGCAGCAATCAATGCTGAAGGTCGGGCTGTGTCGGGTGCAGACAATCACAACAGCGTCTAGGAGAGCTGGATCGTGACTGATCTGGCAGCGTGTACTGCTCCTGTGCTCACTCGGCTTTCCCAGACTCCTGATCAGCAGAGCCTCCCACTTCTGCCACTGTATGGGTCTGTTGTGTTCCCTTAGCCATAAAGAGACAGTCCTTGAGCGGTCCTATTTTGTGACACAGTTTTTTTACATTCCTGAATAGTAAATACTCCTAGTTTCAGCAGCAGAAAGTCAGGGCATGCTGGGAGTTGTAGTTTTGCAGGTTCCCCATTCCTTGCATAGAAGTTATATAAGGGGGAGTGCTCACTTGGCCGTCGGTTGTGTCACTTGTATATACTTGGAATATTTAGCTTCCACAGGTGAGGTCCCAGGAGATGATTTTGGGTGCCCCCTCCCCTGTTGCTCAGAATCCGCGTCACAGAACCTTAATTCTTGCTGGCGGGTTTCCACCTCATTATCGCCTCCTCCTCCCGCGATCCTTAGTGCACTTCGCCACCTTCTCGCCTCTTTCATAATTCAGAGCATCTAATAAGTCGCCATTTTCGGCGTCTCTCACCTGCACTCATCTCCTATTATTCAGTGTGAAACCAGAAATTCCTTGTAGATTTTCTAGGCCATTCACTGTTGGGAGGATAATACTTGTGATGTGATATTCAGAATGTTCACAGACGCACAGAGTAGAGGGAGGAGTGTGCATCTATTTTGGGGGGGGGGGGGGTTACAGACCGAGGGTTAATGGAGAATGCACAGGTTCCACAGCAGCACAGAGTATTTCAGGAGAGGAGCGTGCTGATCTTGTAGGTTTAGTGACATGACGTGATGATAGGGCGGGGGCTCAGCATTATGATACGGGTTTTGGGGGGGAGCTCTTCCTTGTAATCACTGGTGGTGTCTTGGAGCAGACTGAAGTAGGCAACAGTAATCTCTTCGCTCTTTTCCCTTACACTATTGGGAATTAGAACAGTTTCTTGTAAATTGCTTCTGTGAAATTGCTTCTCTGCTCCCCTGGGACCCCCTTCCCCTCGCCTCGGTCTCCATCACCCCCCATCCTCATCATACTACCCCACTTATTTTCTCATTTTCAGCAGTCTCTCCAGTAATGATGGAATTAGCCTCCTGGCCGCCTGTCCCGTCCTGCGTCTGTCTCTCTACTCTCTTCTCTGCTGCCTGACAGCTCTGCGATTCTGTGTCCTGAGATAAAGTGTATAATCCCCTCCTATATCAGCATTGTATTGATGGGTGACTAGAGCCAGGCCTCATCACCCCGATATCTGTCAATTCTGACCAGACGTATTGATCCCGCACCCTCCACCATATTTTCCTCTCTGCATCTATCCCCGCACCCTCCACCGTAATCTGCTCTCCGTCTGTCCCGGCACCCTCCACCATATTCTCCTCTCCATCTACCCCGCACCCTCCACCATATTCTCCTCTCCATCTACCCCGCACCCTCCACCATATTCTCCTCTCCATCTACCCTGCACCCTCCACTATATTCTACTCTCCATCTACCCCGCACCCTCCACCATATTCTCCTCTCCATCTACCCCGCACCCTCCACCATATTCTCCTCTCCATCTACCCCGCACCCTCCACCATATTCTCCTCTCCATCTACCCCGCACCCTCCACCATATTCTCCTCTCCATCTACCCTGCACCCTCCACCATATTCTCCTCTCCATCTACCCTGCACCCTTCACCATATTCTCCTCTCCATCTACCCCGCACCCTCCACCATATTCTCCTCTCCATCTACCCCGCACCCTCCACTATATTCTCCTCTCCATCTACCCTGCACCCTCCACCATATTCTCCTCTTCAAGAAGCCCTGCACCCTCCACCATATTCTGCTCTATGCCTAGCCCCGCATCCTCCACCATAATCTGTTCTATGCCTATCCCTGCACCCTCCACCATATTCTGTTCTATGCCTATCCCTGCACCCTCCACCATATTCTGTTCTATGCCTAGCCCTGCATCCTCCACCATATTCTTTTCTATGCCTAGCCCTGCACCCTCCACCATATTCTGTTCTATGCCTAGCCCTGCACCCTCCACCATATTCTGCTCTCCGTCTAGCCCTGCACTTTCCACCATATTCTGCTCTCCTTCTAGCCCTTTACCCTCCACCATATTCTGCTCTCTGTCTAGCTCTGTACCCTCCACCATATTCTGCTTTCCGTCTAGCCCCGCACCTTCCACCATATTCTCCTTGGTTTAGCCCTGCACCCTCCACCATATTCTGCTCTATGCCTAGCCCCGCACCTTCCACCATATTCTCCTTGGTTTAGCCCGCATCCTCCACCATATTCTGCTTTCCGTCTAGCTCCGCACCCTCCACCATATTCTGCTCTCCGTCTAGCTCCGCACCCTCCACCATATTCTGCTTTCCGTCTAGCCCCGCACCCTCCACCATATTCTGCTCTCCTTCTAGTCCCGCACCCTCCACCATATTCTGCTCTCTGTCTAGTCCTGCACCCTCCACCATATTCTGCTTTCCGTCTAGCCCCGCACCTTCCACCATATTCTCCTTGGTTTAGCCCGCATCCTCCACCATAATCTGCTCTCCGCCTAGCCCCGCACCTTCCACCATATTCTCCTTGGTTTAGCCCTGCACCCTCCACCATATTCTGCTCTATGCCTATCCCTGCACCCTCCACCATATTCTGCTCTATGCCTATCCCTGCACCCTCCACCATATTCTGTTCTATGCCTATCCCTGCACCCTCCACCATATTCTGTTCTATGCCTATCCCTGCACCCTCCACCATATTCTGTTCTATGCCTATCCCTGCACCCTCCACCATATTCTGCTTTATGCCTATCCCTGCACCCTCCACCATATTCTGTTCTATGCCTAGCCCTGCACCCTCCACAATATCCTTCTCTATGCCTAGCCCCGCACCTTCCACCTCCACCATATTCTCCTTGGTTTAGCCCTGCACCCTCCACCATATTCTGCTCTCCTTCTGTCCCTGCACCCTCCAAAATTTCTGCTCTTCATTTAGCCCCGTACCCTCCACCATATTCTGCTCTCCGTCTGGCTCTGCACCCTCCACCATATTCTGCTCTCTGTCTAGCCCCGCACCCTCCACCATATTCTGCTCTCCGTCTAGCCCTGCACCCTCCACCATATTCTGCTCTCCGTCTAGCCCCGCACCCTCCACTATATTCTGTTTTCCGTCTAGCCCCGCACCTTCCACCATATTCTCCTTGGTTTAGCCCGCATCCTCTACCATATTCTGCTCTCCGTCTAGCCCCGCACCCTCCACCATATTCTGCTCTCTGTCTAGTCCCGCACCCTCCACCATATTCTGCTCTCTGTCTAGTCCTGCACCCTCCACCATATTCTGTTCTCCGTCTAGCCCCGCACCTTCCACCATAATCTGCTCTCCGTCTAGCCCCGCACCCTCCACCATATTTTCCTTGGTTTAGCCCTGCACCCTCCACCATATTCTCCTCTCCGATTAGCCCCGCACCTTCCACCATATTCTACTTTGTTTAGCTCTGTACCCTCCACCATATTCTGCTCTCCATCTAGCCCCGCACCCTCCACCATATTTTGCTCTCCGTCTAGCCCTGCACCCTCCACCATATTCTGCTCTCTGTCTAGCCCCGCACCCTCCACCATATTCTGCTCTCTGTCTAGCCCCGCACCCTCCACCATATTCTGCTCTCCGTCTAGCCCTGCACCCTCCACCATATTCTGCTCTCTGATTAGCCCCGCACCCTCCACCATATTCTCCTTTGTTTAGCCCTGCACCCTCCACCATATTCTGCTCTCTGATTAGCCCTGCACCCTCCACCATATTCTGCTCTCCTTCAAGCCCTGCACCCTCCACCATATTCTGCTCTCCTTCAAGCCCTGCACCCTCCACCATATTCTGCTCTCTGATTAGCCCCGCACCTTCCACCATATTCTCCTTTGTTTAGCCCTGCACCCTCCACCATATTCTGCTCTCCGTCTAGCCCTGCACCCTCCACCATATTCTGCTCTCCGTCTAGCTCCGCACCCTCCACCATATTCTGCTCTCCGTCTAGCCCTGCACCCTCCACCATATTCTGCTCTCCGTCTAGCTCCGCACCCTCCACCATATTCTGCTCTCTGATTAGCCCCGCACCTTCCACCATATTCTCCTTTGTTTAGCCCCGCACCCTCCACCATATTCTGCTCTCTGATTAGTCTCGCACCTTCCACCATATTCTCCTTTGTTTAGCCCTGCACCTTCCACCATATTCTCCTTTGTTTAGCCCTGCACCCTCCACCATATTCTGCTCTCCGTCTAGCTCTGTACCCTCCACCATATTCTGCTCTCCGTCTAGCTCCGTACCCTCCACCATATTCTGCTCTCCGTCTAGCCCCGCACCCTCCACCATATTCTGCTCTCAGTCTAGCTCCGCACCCTCCACCATATTCTGCTCTCCGTCTAGCTCCGCACCCTCCACCATATTCTGCTCTCCGTCTAGCTCCGCACCCTCCACCATATTCTGCTCTCCGTCTAGCTCCGCACCTCCCCACCATATTCTGCTCTCCGTCTAGCCCCGCACCCTCCACCATATTCTGCTCTCCGTCTAGCCCCACACCCTCCACCATATTCTGCTCTCTGATTAGCCCCGCACCCTCCACCATATTCTCCTTGGTTTAGCCCTGCACCCTCCACCATATTCTGCTCTATGCCTAGCCCCGCACCTTCCACCATATTCTCCTTGGTTTAGCCCGCATCCTCCACCATATTCTGCTCTCCGTCTAGCTCCGCACCCTCCACCATATTCTGCTCTCCGTCTAGCTCCGCACCCTCCACCATATTCTGCTCTCCGTCTAGCTCCGCACCCTCCACCATATTCTGCTCTCCGTCTAGCCCCGCACCCTCCACCATATTCTGCTCTCCGTCTACGCCCGCACCCTCCACCATATTCTGCTCTCCGTCTAGCCCCGCACCCTCCACCATATTCTGCTCTCTGATTAGCCCCGCACCCTCCACCATATTCTGCTCTCCGTCTAGCTCCGCACCCTCCACCATATTCTGCTCTCCGTCTAGCTCCGCATCCTCCACCATATTCTGCTCTCCGTGTTGTGATGTCATTTAGCTGCTGAGAACTTCATGCTGCAGACAGTCACCGAGGAATAGACGGTGACCTTCCCTGAACCCGTAGACTAATGGTGGGTGTAATGAATTGTGTTGGCTCTGGATTCCAGGTAACGTCAGTTTTACCTGCCTGCCACCCCCTCCCTTCCCCGCCTGCACCACAGACAGGATTTATCACTGTATTACACTCATGCAGCTTTCTTCCTGGTCCCCTCAGGTTTGCTGGCGCTCGATGTGTGACCTCCACCTGCCGCGCAGTAATAGCTCAGAGACGTCTCATGCTTGGGCTGAGATTGATGTCGTCTGCAGGAGAGGTGGTGGACTCAGCTCAGTGCTGTCACCTGAGAGTCACAATGCATGGGACTGCTTGCAATCCTCAGGGGTCCCTGCAGGGACTGGGGCAGGGGGATTATGGCTTACATACAATACAACTTTAGGGTGTATTTACATCCAGCGCCAGTAAACATTACTGCACCATAACATGATAAGAGTTTTAGTACTGTGCGGCTCTCTGAGGCTGTAGGACACATGATGTGAGGAGTACCAAATGTTATATCAATGCTTACCAGTTGTGAGGTGCTGCCTGGTTCATGAATGATAAGCTTACATATCCGGTCTCAGCATCACATGATGGGGATGTAGTACTGTGCGTGCGGACTGTATCACATGATGAGGATGGCAGGTTCGGACTGTATCACAGATGATAAGTTTGGATAAACCGTCTTGGCATCACATAATGGTCGTGTAATACTGTGTGGTTTGATTCACGTTTCATGTGATAAGGTGGACTGACATGATGAGGTACTAATCACATGATGGGGCAGTATCGCACAGGATGAGCTTAGATACACACTCCCTGATAATGCTAATAAGTGGAGGATGGTGGCGGGCTGTGTCTGGAATCGGTATTTTCAGCCTCTCCCCAGGAATGTAACACTGAGCAGACAGATCACAGAGGATTAGGAGGAACCTTTGTATCCACCAAAATAGGATTCTTCCCTGTAAGTCGTAACTCGGGGATTGTCAATGCTCTCTGCAGCTGCTTAGCAGAATAAGATTAATTCCCATCACATTGCCGGACAGAAGTCTGGTCAGGGGACATCATAGCAGCACCTAGTGCAGCCGCAGGCCCATACCGCACATGTGTCATGTCTCAGCACCATCCTCTCCTGAAATACTCTGTGCTGCTAGGGATGCTGCTTTACTGGGGACATCACACCAGCACCTAGTGCAGCCGCAGGCCCATACCGCACATGTGTCATGTCTCAGCACCATCCTCTCCTGAAATACTCTGTGCTGCTAGGGATGCTGCTTTACTGGGTACATCACACCAGCACCTAGTGCAGCCGCAGGCCCATACCGCACATGTGTCATCATATCTCAGCACCATCCTCTCCTGAAATACTCTGTGCTGCCAGAGATCCCACTTCTCTGTAATTCTTGGACTGTGACCTCCACCAAGACTTAGGGTACTATTACACCAAGCAATTTTCCGACGACTAACGAATAACGATCTTAAACGACCGCTAAGGCAAACGACCCAAAATCATTCGCCCAAGTACACGAAACGATGATCGTTATTTATGATCGTTCTTGTGGTCATTTAGTCGTCGCTATTGCGTACGTTTCAGCTGTGAATTCTTATTCCACCGAACGATATGCGAACGATGAGCGAACGATCAAACGATAAAAATAGGTCCGGATCCTATTAAATGATCAACGATTTCTCGTTGGTCGTTTAATCGTTGCCTGCTATTACACAAAATGATTATCGTTCAAATCCGAATGATTTAACGATTTTTCGAAGGATAATCGTTCCGTGTAATACCACCCTTACTTTTTGCTGCTGGGAGACCCTGCTGCTTCTGCTGGGAGACCCTGCTGATGTTACTGTCAGCCTGTCACCTCCTACAAAGTAAGCTTCCCCTTTTCCTGAAATCCTCTGTGCTGCTCCTTGTCTCTCAGCCTGTGACCTCAGTCTTTAGAGCTGCCTGCGGATGATGAATGTCACCTGTGTGTGATATTGCTGTGTCCGTCCACTCATGGATAGCCTTGTCCTTCTGTATCCTTGTGGTGTCAGCAGGATAGAAATGAAGACACGTGTCTGTCTGTGACCAGTGTGGAACAATCTTCCATTTCTTTCCTGCTTCCCGAGGCTCCTTGTTCACATCTGTCTGGGGGAGGGGATGAGTAGCCGACCATTTAGTCACCATCTGTGCATCATGACCCTCCACTTGGCCGGAGTAATGATACCATACGTTACTGTCATGGCGGACTCATGTTAGACTTGGCTCCTTTATGGAATACATGAAAGAAAAGAATTCCATTTCCTAATGTCTAGGTTTGACAAGTAGAGTACCCCTTTAAGACATGATGCCTTTTGGGTTCTGCATGCAGGGTCTTAAGCAGTTCTGAGACTGAGGAGGTATGAGGCGGTTGTGTCACTGGCATCTCCATTGCTATTACCCTGGTGTGGATAGCTGTTGGGTCTTGGTGCACCAGTATTGGTGATAGGTGTGTGTGTTGGGGGGGGGGTTATGTTATAGAGTTGACATTGTGGCCCTTAAAGTTACACCTCTAAATTATTATGGGTCCTGTTTTCTCAAAATAACATCTGAGTAAATGAGATAGTCATGTGATGATCAGCAGTGATCAGATCCATGGAGTCAGGTGCTTGCACACAATGACGCGTTCCCCTCTAAATATCTACAATGGAAGGATAGTTCAATCCTTGTGCAAGCAGGTAGCTGTATAAGACAGCTGGGATGGGTTGGAGGTTGCATTCATAGACCTATGCACTGAAAAGCTGGCGCCCTTTGGTTCTCAGAACCAATCAGGAGGTCTGGAAAGGACCATGTGACTGCATCACATGATCCCTTTCAAATTCTTAAAACTAGTATCTCTTCTCAGCCGTCCTATTGGCTCATTGCACTGGCTGGCTGCCCCGACAAGGAGATCTCCGTAGCGGTGGGTGATGCGCTTGCCCCGACAAGGAGATCTCCAGAGCGGTGGGTGATGCCCTTGCCCCGACAAGGAGATCTCCGGAGCGGTGGGTGATGCCGCTGCCCCGACAAGGAGACCTCCGGTGCGGTGGGTGATGCCGCTGCCCCGACAAGGAGATCTCCGTAGCGGTGGGTGATGCGCTTGCCCCGACAAGGAGATCTCCAGAGCGGTGGGTGATGCCCTTGCCCCGACAAGGAGATCTCCGGAGCGGTGGGTGATGCCGCTGCCCCGACAAGGAGACCTCCGGTGCGGTGGGTGATGCCGCTGCCCCGACAAGGAGATCTCCGGAGCGGTGGGTGATGCCCCTGCCCCGACAAGGAGATCTCTGGAGTGGTAGGTGATGCCGCTGCCCCGACAAGGAGATCTCCGGAGCGGTGGGTGATGCCCCTGCCTGTTAAGTCTAAATTTATATGTTGACCTCTCTCTATGGAGAGAAGCCGAAAACCCAGGTAAAGGATGGTTTTTTAATTATATCTAGAGTTGGAATCCTGCAGTATTACCAGCTCGTTACTTATACGTCACTGACACAGATAAGACAATGTATCATGATTATAAGCCTGGAGAAATGGCCCAAGTTTTATTATGGTAATCACATTTTATAGACAGATAAAATATAGGGTGGTAACAAATGCTAATAAGGCATAGATGAGGCGGTGCTAGTGATTTAGATATTCAGTCATGCGCAATGGCACCTATATTAGTATTCATTATTATTATTCAAAAAGGTCAAAAAGGTTAAAACAATACATTCTGTACAAAGATACTTTTTCATGAATCCAAGAGCACAATGTAGTTGTTTTCCATAAATTGTTTATAGATAAGTGTCTCTGGGTCCTTGGGGATTGTGTCTACAAATGATAACTTTCCAGGAGTTGTTCTCAGTGACGTGCTTCCAGCATTCCTCTTCTTCATCCAGAACATCTCTCTGTCACCCTCTGATCACGCTCTCATCACGCTCTGATCATCTCCAGTCTCTTAAGAGGGCAATATATATAGGTGTAGTCATATAGGTACGGTGCAGGTAGGTAAAATCCCATAATCTGGCCTTATCATTCCCCCATTTGACATCCGTGAAGCCTTGGACTGGAATCACTGTGGTTGGTACATAGCCAGAGGTTCCAAAGATACTGTCTGAGCCGCGGGTTGCTCAGGGGTCACATCTTCTCCATACGGTGAACCCATCCTCCAAGTACTTGTCCAGCATCCAACCTCCAGAAATGTCCAGGCGACACAGATTCAAGAGAACCGGAAACGGAAGGGAAAACACAGTTAGTTACTCTTTATCTAAGAATTGATCTTCTCCTCTTTCGAGGTTTTATGCGAAAGAAAATACACATAAACACTTTTACTGACTAACAGATCAGTATTATGCATAAGACCACTTGGATGAGACCCTGAAGGACTCCCATTAGTTTAGGGGCATCACCATAGGATAGACAAAAATAGTACCATACGTTTTATTGAAAGTTATAGATGGCGGAACAAACTTACAGCAGATGTGGTAGTGAGATCTGCAATAACCGAAAGAAAATACTAAACAATGGGCGAGTCTTTATAGTATACATCAATATACAGCTTAGTTACAACAAAACAAATAAAAGCTTATTATCAATACCCAAAATAACATATATATATATATATGACAAATACCTCTCCGGATTTTATCAAAATAACCAAACCTTATTGTCTTATCACTGTATATAACAGACGTGACTCTATAACAAGGACTCTACCACTTCGGTATCATGTGGGTATTGGAAAATCACAACAACTAACTTTAAAAAGTTTCTGAAAAGGGAAAGTTTAGATGTCAGCAAATCTTATCTCATGGCAAAAGCAAAAATAAAAAGTTGATTGACACATAAACTAAAAACAGCATAACAGATAAATGCAATAAAATCTCCACAATGTGACCTACTATGTAACCACTAGATTCACTTAAAATAACCAGATAATGAATTCACACTCGTCAGTATGAGATCTTCAGAATTTTCCACTTTTTTTTTAGTCTTTTTTTTTTTTACTTCGTTTTGTACATAGAAAACATCTTTATAATTAGATCACACAGGCCTAATGACTGGTCTCATGGTCCCATCTCTTACTGTACATAATCATATAATATAATACATACACCAATAATATGAAGTAACTGGGCGCTTATTACCGATATAATATTTGGATCCTACTGAATTGTCTCTTGTCTGACTGAGATCATCACATATTACACATAAAATAACCACCATAGAAATAAAAGCAAAGTGTAAACGATACATCACCTAAGGTTTCAAAGCCTTTTTATGAGAATAATATATCATATGATCCTTTTTGTAATAGTAGCATTGGTATGGATCCTTTATCCTTAAACCCATCTTTTGACTGACAGGCCTCTTTACAGACACTTGGATTCTTGGCCTCAGTTATATCGCTTCTTTTAAGGCCACTAGTATCACCTCAGACATTGGCTTTGTCGTCTCCCATAGTTTTGTCTGACCTGTAAAGAAGACACCAATACAGACAAGGACATACCTATATAGGCCACCTGCGGCAGGTGGATGACGTCCACTTACATTCCCTGAAACAGGCAGGAAGATGACAGACTATGCAGACAGGCACTTTACGGTGTTACTTACAGTAGGTTATGACAGGTGTAGATAATACAGCCGTACACAACCCTCTCTCCTATATTTGTTGTCCCCTGGGCCGCCCAATGTGAGGATACTACATCACATTACACATGGCTTCCTTCTGCTGGTTTTGTCAGATAACTTACAGTGGGATACAAGGCAGGTGGCAAACACAGTTACTTACTGTCTGACGCCATCTTTACCCTGTACCTTCTCTCCATCCGCTGGTCTCTCAGCTTGTTGCTGATCGTCTCTGGAAAAGACTTAAAACAAACAGATCCACATCTCCCCCTCCACCTGTACACTATGTACGGTTACCTCAGGAAGAGACTGGAAACATCTCCCCATTCCCTTGTACGCTTTGTACGCTGTTACCTTGGAAGAGCACAGAAACCACCGCATCACCAGCTTCATCCATCATCCATCACCCTTTTTGGCATCAGGGTTTGTCTGCGTGAACGTTGCGTCAGCCGCTCTAAGGCAGCTTTTCTTCTTCTTTGAACAGTTTTTTTTCCTTTTCTACAAGTGTTTTTGGTAAGCCCAGGGACCAAACAAATCTCTAATTTGCCAATTAACCCATAATCGTGGGCTTCATATAGACATCTGCACAGTTACCTTCAACCATCCTACATGTCTCAGTGATTGTCCTCACCTCCAGCTTATGGCAGGAGCGGTTTCTGCAGTGGAACGTCACGCTGCATGGCGGTCACCATATATCCTTGCGTCTTGTGTCATCCATTTTGAAAAATCTGGGACAATCTACAATGAAAACTTTTAAACTTTCATTAATATTTGGGCTTTCAATTACATTTTCATCTTTCACAATTTAAAATATCAAACACAATAAGTAATAAAAACATCCTTATTCAAAAATAATTAAAAAAATAATTAAATTAAAAATTTAAAACATCAAAATTGACTACTCCATCAAAATGGGCTGCTCCCATTTCCATTCACCTCTATCCCCTCCCCCATTTGAATCTACATCAAGAGGCAACAGAGATGCTGGATTCAATGCACTTAGCAAAAAAATATATATTGGGGGGGCATAAGGCGTGCAGACTGGAGCCATGGACATGGGTTTGGTTTTTACTAGGGATAAAAATACATATATATTCATGAGCTAGTCTGCCATAATCATCACAAAACTGTTAACCCTAAAAGTAAAAACATAAAAAAATTAATAAATCCGCTGAAATGAATATTCCTTCAATACGCTGCTCTTATCAGTAAACAGAACGCTCTGTGCCTCACTTCTAACCTTGAGCAGTGAGCAGTAAAATCATAGATACAAGAGTTAAAACTTCTTGGATTTTTTTTTTTTTTTTTTTCTAACATCCTTGAAGTTACAGAAGATATCAGCGCTGTGCTCCTATACACCAGACTGTAACCTTGGACAGTGGCACACATACTTATAACTTAGTAGGAAAAAAAAAACAATTTGCATAGAACTTATTAGGATAGATGTGTACACATATATACACATATATATATACTTGTTAAATAAAGTTACATAGAAATATATATATATTTTACTGTAGTAAACTACTTCTTCTTAGAAATATCATACGTTGGGGACACACACTTAAAGAAAATCTGTTTACAATATATATTGGGATACATATATATACCTACAACATACTTTTTAAATACAAATGTGTAAGTTACAGTAATAAGTTACTACAGGCTCCTTATACCATTGGGTTCTTAATAAGTGCACAAAATTCTGCGTTTGATCTTTACCAATTATCACTTTTCTCTTGACATTCCTAATAAAACGTACTTTTTCTCTCTGACTCCTACTGACACTTCCGTATAACAATCTTATACAATAATAGGTCTACTAGACCCGGCTCCTTCAAACAGTCTCTATACTTTTCCTTTCAACAAACCTTTGTCTAACTTTCCTCACCCTCAGGTAATAATATTTCTTAATAAATGTGCAAAACAGTTGTTAGACTCTATCGGAGAGTCCTGTGCCCGCCCCCTCAGTGACACTAAGCAGTATGGGCGGGGGACAGAAATGCCAGGAGTTAAAATGGCCACCGGACTAGATAACTGGATATAGGGGTGTTGGCTTAGGGCATGGTTTTGAGACGTCACAATTATAATACAGACGTGGATGATATGTGGGAGTGGTTGGCTCTCAGTCGCCATCTTTGATTACAAAAAAACTGGCGTACATGAATAAGCAAATGTTCCACGGTCGGGACAACAGAAAATGATCAACATTTTGTAACAAGTCACATACTACTTCTAAAGGGGAACACCAGCTTAGTAAGACTGGCTGAAATACAACAGTATATAATGTAGGAGCGTACATTACATTACACTAACAGCTCTGATTCTTTTTTTTTTTTTTTTTTTTTTTTTTTTTTTTTCTCTAACTCTGCTTGCATGTTATCTGCAGCCCTCAGAGCTGGTTGATGGCCTTGTACAAAACATAACAAATAACACACACAAAAAAAACTTTGTATGCTGCTTCACTACGCAGCATTAATTAACCTCTTCAGCTCTCTCAGTACTGTATCTAGCAATGAGCTGGACTGTTCTCCTTGTCTGAGTACGTGGCTTTGTACTTAGACACTTACATGGCAATATACACTATTTGAGGTTAGGCTGCCCACCTCCACAAAGGCATTGGTCTTACTATCAGGTCAGGGGCACTTTAAATCAAAGTAACTACTTTAACAGCCAACCAAGGGGAAGATTCCTGCAGAACAAAGGGTCTATACGCCACCATTGGACGTAGGTTGGCTTTTTGCAGGATCTGGGGTTTGTATACAGATATAAACTGGGTGCAATGGATGACATAATGATGTGGCTTGGGTCTGCCACACACACTACAATATTCTGTCTTATCTAGATATTGCTGGTCACCGGCACATGACATGTCCACCCAGCTGGACCTGTGCTTCCCACCCATTATCCTAAATGTTTTCCTTCTGTCTGACCCTCTGGCTCTCATCTATCTACTCCACACCCTCCTCTCTTAGAACTCTAATCCTTGATTCCCCCTTAGGAATAGTACTTACATTGACCCCTAAGGTTCCTGGAAATTCCAAGGACCCATTTGCCCTGCATGTTACATGTAGGTCTGGTTACCTACCCACAAGGCAAAAATAAGTGTGCACAGGAGTGTGAGTGGTTTCCCAGGTGTTGGTCAGAGATCCAGAGGTTGGTGGGGCTAAGGCATGTATCTGCCTTCATATCAAACCTCCTAAAGATCTGTTTTAGATCTTGCACTGCATCTTCTCATGCCCATCGCTAACTATATCTTAGCTATTCAATTTCCCATAGCCCTCCCATAAAGATGATGGGTTCCTCTTTAGTGAACATCTGTCCCATTCTCACCCTGATCCTAGATAGCTTATCGGGGACTCTCCAGACCTGTCTAGGTCTTGTCTAGTAGGCTCCTGCTTGCGGCGGGGATGCCTTCCCTCTTTGCTCTCTCCTTCTAGGAGGCGAGAATCGTCCACGGATCTACTGATCCATGCCGTGTATGTCGGTAAGCCTTCCACAAGGCAAACCCAAGGAGTGGAACTAATACAAGTACTGTTTCCACCATCCTCTGGACAGATAATTCTCAGTTCAGGAACCCATTCATACAAAGAGTCTATGCGCCTACTGTCTGTGACCTTGCAGCTGCTCTCGATGTTATGCTGTATTACAAGGGTTAAGCATTAATCACAGCCTCCCCGTAAGGACGCAGAAGTGAATAAGTTCGGCAATCCCTTCCTTAATTCAGCATGAATACAGCAACAGCTTATCTCAATCACACCACAGTTTGCGACGGCAATGCAGCACTTTAACCTTGTCCTATCCTGGGTTACAGAGTTCTTTGTCTAACAAATAGACTCAGCTTTACAAACATATATAGAGAACGCAGGTGTGACGGGAATCTCATTAGATCCGCTCCCCTGAGGCACAGATAGTACGTAAGAAAGGAAAGTCTTTCTTACCTGGCCAGTTATATCTGTGCGTCCGATGACGGATAAATCACCACATCCCGTCAGTCTGCGTTCTGGTTGCAAGCGGCTGAGTCCCGGTTCGGACGCCAAATTGTTAAGTCTAAATTTATATGTTGACCTCTCTCTATGGAGAGAAGCCGAAAACCCAGGTAAAGGATGGTTTTTTAATTATATCTAGAGTTGGAATCCTGCAGTATTACCAGCTCGTCACTTATACGTCATGGACACAGATAAGACAATGTATCATGATTATAAGCCTGGAGAAATGGCCCAAGTTTTATTATGGTAATCACATTTTATAGACAGATAAAATATAGGGTGGTAACAAATGCTAATAAGACATAGATGAGGCGGTGCTAGTGATTTAGATATTCAGTCATGCGCAATGGCACCTATATTAGTATTCATTATTATTATTCAAAAAGGTTAAAACAATACATTCTGTACAAAGATACTTTTTCATGAATCCAAGAGCACAATGTAGTTGTTTTCCATAAATTGTTTATAGATAAGTGTCTCTGGGTCCTTGGGGATTGTGTCTACAAATGATAACTTTCCAGGAGTTGTTCTCAGTGACGTGCTTCCAGCATTCCTCTTCTTCATCCAGAACATCTCTCTGTCACCCTCTGATCACGCTCTCATCACGCTCTGATCATCTCCAGTCTCTTAAGAGGGCAATATATATAGGTGTAGTCATATAGGTACGGTGCAAGTAGGTAAAATCCCATAATCTGGCCTTATCATGCCCCGACAAGGAGATCTCCGGAGCGGTGGGTGATGCCGCTGCCCCGACAAGGAGATCTCCGGAGCGGTGGGTGATGCCCCTGCCCCGACAAGGAGACCTCCGGTGCGGTGGGTGATACCGCTGCCCCGACAAGGAGATCTCCGGAGCGGTGGGTGATGCCCCTGCCCCGACAAGGAGACCTCCGGTGCGGTGGGTGATGCCCTTTCCCCGACAAGGAGATCTCGGAGCGGTGGGTGATGCCCCTGCCCCGACAAGGAGACCTCCGGTGCGGTGGGTGATGCCCTTGCCCCGACAAGGAGATCTCCAGAGCGGTGGGTGATGCCCTTGCCCCGACAAGGAGATCTCTGGAGTGGTGGGTGATGCCCCTGCCCGACAAGGAGATCTCTGGAGCGGTGGGTGATGCCGCTTGCCCCGACAAGGAGATCTCCGGAGCGGTGGGTGATGCCCCTGCCCCGACAAGGACGTATTGAGCCTGTGCTGAATGAGGATTGATGTGCAGTGAAATCAAGGGAACCCTGAGTAGCTGCGGCTGCTTTGATGTGAACCTGCGCCTCCTGTAAATCCACCAGATGGTGAAGATCAAAACAAGGCAACTTGTGCCAGATCTGTAGTTCAGACCGGGGATCTCTGTCTGCGGTACATGCGGGTCAGAGACAATGAGAAGACTGGTCAGGACACTGCTCAATAGAGCAATCTGAAACCGGTCTATACGCAGCATCCACCCCCGCAGGTTACATAATTTTGTTGGGAATCCAACACACCCCTCCCAAACCTCCCAAAATAAGGGCCGACCAGGGGTCTGTAGCACGGCCCAAGACCAGCACAAGGGACGGGACCCTGTCTGCATGGTAAAGCATTACTAGGCAATGTGCCCCCCCCCTGCTGCCATTCATCAGTGTTCTGATACCTGTCTACAAGCCGATGTCACATTGAGGAAGAGGAAAGTTTTCTGCTTGAAGTTTCCTCTTCTTCAGCATGTCAATTCCATGGGCGGAAAGCGGATCCACGGCGGAACATTCTGCATGTAAATTCCACCATGTGAACAACAGAGCGGAAATCCCATTGAACACAACGGGACATTGCTCTACATATTTTACAGGTGGAATACATATAAAAATAAGCGCGGATTCCACTTATAATCCCCAATATACACTTCTTACAGGAAATACTTATAAAGTGCTTTTTTCCCTGCACTTACTACTGCATCAAGGCTTCACTTCCTGGATAACATGGTGATGTCCACTTCCTGGATAACATGGTGATGTCACTTCAGGGATAGCATGTTGATGGCACTTCCTGGATAGCATGTTGATGGCACTTCCTGGATAACATGGTGATGTCACTTCCTGGATAACATGGTGATGTCACGACCCGACTCCCAGAGCTGTGCAGGCTGTGGCTGCTGGAGAGGATGATGGCAGGGGGACACTGAGGGACACAGGGCACTGGAGGGACACTGAGCATCCCCCTGCCATCATCCTCTCCAGAAGCCACAGCCCACACAGCTCTGGGA
>NW_027210154.1:0-104992 GCF_027789765.1 Dendropsophus ebraccatus | reverse complement strand
TGATGTCATCGATGATGTCATCTAGTGATGTCATCAGTATGTCATTGTCTCGATTATTGTCATCAGTGATGTCATCGATGATTTCATCGATGATGTCATCAGTGTATGTCTCGATGATTCATCGATGATGTCATCGATGAATTTCATCTCGTTGATGTCATCGATGATGTCATCGTGATGTCATCGATGATGTCCATTAGTGATGTCATCGGTGATGTCCATCGATGATGTTCCATCGATGATGTCATCGATGATGTCATCGATGATGTCATCAGTGAGTCATCGATGATGTCATCAGTGATGTCATCGATGATGTCATCAGTGATGTCATCGATGATTTCGCATCAGTTGATGTCATCGATGATGTCATCAGTGATGTCATCGTGATGTCATCACATGATGTCATCATTTGTCATCAATGATGTCATCGCTGATGTCATCAGTGATGTCATCGATGATGTCATCGATGATGTCATCAGATGTCATCGATGATGTCATCAGTGATGTCATCAATGATGTCATCGATGATGTCATCAGTGATGTCATCGATGATGTCATCGATGATGTCATCAGTGATGTCATCGATGATGTCATCAGTGATGTCATCGATGATGTCATCAGTGATGTCAACGGTGACGTTGTCGATAAAGTTTATAATTGTTGTCAATTATTGTTATCAGTGATCTCGGAAATGATGTCAACCAATATACTATTAATGATGTCATAATAGTGCTTTTAAAAGCACTATATTGTAATCCGTCTTCTTCTTCTTCCATCCATTGTTATGCGATTAATACAGCCCGAACCGCTTTGCGCACAGACTCCGTCAGTACTTAAACTGGTCAGTACTTAAGCTGGTCTTCAAAGGATGGCACCTAAGTCTCTTTTAAAGGGACAATACTTAAGCTGCTCTAAAGGGACAGTATATAGGTACTTTAAAACTTTGGCACCTAAGTCGCTCCTTAAGGGACTGTACCAAAGTTGCTCTGAAAGGGATTGTACAAAGTTACTCATTGATGATCATCAGTGATGTCAACAATGAAATTGTCCATAAAGTTATTATTGTTGTCAATGATTGTCATCAGTGATGTAATTGATGTCATCGATGATGTCATCAGTGAGGTTAACGATTATGTAATCGGTGATGTCATCGATGATGTCATCAGTGATGACAATCAGTGATGTCATCAGTGATGTCATCGATGATGTCATCGGTGATGTCATCGATGATGTCATCGTGATGTCATCGATGATGTCATCATCGATGATGTCATCGATGATGTCATCGTTGATGTCATCGATGATGTCATCGTGATGTCATCGATGATGTCATCGGTGATGTCATCAGTGATGTCATCGATGATGTCATCGATGATGTCATCGATGATGTCATCAGTGATGTCATCGATGATGTCATCAGTGATGTCATCGATGATGTCATCAGTGATGTCATCGATGATGTCATCAGTGATGTCATCGATGATGTCATCGTGATGTCATCGTGATGTCATCAGTGATGTCATCGATGATGTCATCAGTGATGTCATCGATGATGTCATCGGTGATGTCATCAGTGATGTCATCGATGATGTCATCGATGATGTCATCAATGATGTCATCGATGATGTCATCAGTGATGTCATCGATGATGTCATCGATGATGTCATCGATGATGTCATCAATGATGTCATCGATGATGTCATCAGTGATGTCATCAATGATGTCATCAGTGATGTCATCGATGATGTCATCAGTGATGTCATCGATGATGTCATCAGTGATGTCAACGGTGACGTTGTCGATAAAGTTATAATTGTTGTCAATTATTGTTATCAGTGATCTCGGAAATGATGTCAACCAATATACTATTAATGATGTCATAATAGTGCTTTTAAAAGCACTATATTGTAATCCGTCTTCTTCTTCTTCCATCCATTGTTATGCGATTAATACAGCCCGAACCGCTTTGCGCACAGACTCCGTCAGTACTAAACTGGTCAGTACTTAAGCTGTCTTCAAAGGATGGCACCTAAGTCTCTTTTAAAGGGACAATACTTAAGCTGCTCTTAAGGGACAGTATATAGGTACTTTAAAACTTTGGCACCTAAGTCGCTCCTTAAGGACTGTACCAAAGTTGCTCTGAAAGGATTGTACCAAAGTTACTCATTGATGATCATCAGTGATGTCAACAATGAAATTGTCCATAAATTATTATTGTTGTCAATGATTGTCATCAGTGATGTCATCGATGATGTCATCAGTGATGTCATCGATGATGTCATCAGTGATGTCATCGATGATGTCATCAGTGATGTCATCGATGATGTCATCAGTGATGTCATCGATGATGTCATCGATGATGTCATCGATGATGTCATCGATGATGTCATCGATGATGTCATCAGTGATGTCATCGATGATGTCATCGATGATGTCATCGTTGATGTCATCATGATGTCATCGATGATGTCATCGATGATGTCATCAGTGATGTCATCGATGATGTCATCGATGATGTCATCGATGATGTCATCGATGATGTCATCGATGATGTCATCAGTGATGTCATCGATGATGTCATCAGTGATGTAATCGATGATGTCATCAGTGATGTCATCGATGATGTCATCGATGATGTCATCAGTGATGTCATCGATGATGTCATCAGTGATGTCATCGATGATGTCATCAGTGATGTCAACGGTGACGTTGTCGATAAAGTTATAATTGTTGTCAATTATTGTTATCAGTGATCTCGGAAATGATGTCAACCAATATACTATTAATGATGTCATAATAGTGCTTTTAAAAGCACTATATTGTAATCCGTCTTCTTCTTCTTCCATCCATTGTTATGCGATTAATACAGCCCGAACCGCTTTGCGCACAGACTCCGTCAGTACTTAAACTGGTCAGTACTTAAGCTGGTCTTCAAAGGATGGCACCTAAGTCTCTTTTAAAGGGACAATACTTAAGCTGCTCTTAAAGGGACAGTATATAGGTACTTTAAAACTTTGGCACCTAAGTCGCTCCTTAAGGGACTGTACCAAAGTTGCTCTGAAAGGGATTGTACCAAAGTTACTCATTGATGATCATCAGTGATGTCAACAATGAAATTGTCCATAAAGTTATTATTGTTGTCAATGATTGTCATCAGTGATGTAATTGATGTCATCGATGATGTCATCAGTGAGGTTAACGATTATGTAATCGGTGATGTCATCGATGATGTCATCAGTGATGTCATCATGATGTCATCGATGATGTCATCAGTGATGTCATCGATGATGTCATCATGATGTCATCGATGATGTCATCAGTGATGTCATCGATGATGTCATCAGTGATGTCATCGATGATGTCATCATGATGTCATCGATGATGTCATCAGTGATGTCATCGATGATGTCATCAGTGATGTCATCGGTGCGTTGTCGATAAAGTTATAATTGTTGTCAATTATTGTCATCAGTGATCTCGGAAATGATGTCAACCAATATACTATTAATGATGTCATAATAGTGCTTTTAAAGCACTATATTGTAATCGTCTTCTTCTTCTTCCATCCATTGTTATGCGATTAATACAGCCCGAACCGCTTTGCGCACAGATCCGTCAGTACTTAAACTGGTCAGTACTTAAGCTGGTCTCAAAGGATGGCACCTAAGTCTCTTTTAAAGGGACAATACTTAAGCTGCTCTTAAAGGGACAGTATATAGGTACTTTAAACTTTGGCACCTAGTCGCTCCTTAAGGGACTGTACCAAAGTTGCTCTGAAAGGGATTGTACCAATTCTCATTGATGATCATCAGTGATGTCAACAATGAATTGTCCATAAAGTTATTATTGTTGTCAATGATTGTCATCAGTGATGTAATTGATGTCATCGATGATGTCATCAGTGAGGTTAACGATTATGTAATCGGTGATGTCATCGATGATGTCATCAGTGATGTCATCAGTGATGTCATCATTATGTCATCGATGATGTCATCGGTGATGTCATCGATGATGTCATCATGATGTCATCGATGATGTCATCGATGATGTCATCGATGATGTCATCGGTGATGTCATCGATGATGTCATCATGATGTCATGAGTGATGTCATCAGTGATGTCATCGATGATGTCATCGATGATGTCATCGATGATGTCATCGATGATGTCATCAGTGATGTCATCGATGATGTCATCATGATGTCATCGATGATGTCATCAGTGATGTCATCGATGATGTCATCAGTGATGTCATCGATGATGTCATCAGTGATGTCATCGATGATGTCATCAGTGATGTCATCGATGATGTCATCGATGATGTCATCAGTGATGTCATCAATGATGTCATCGATGATGTCATCATTGATGTCATCGATGATGTCATCGATGATGTCATCATGATGTCATCGATGATGTCATCAGTGATGTCATCGATGATGTCATCGATGATGTCATCAGTGATGTCATCGATGATGTCATCGATGATGTCATCAGTGATGTCATCGATGATGTCATCAGTGATGTCATCGATGTGTCATCAGTGATGTCATCGATGATGTCATCAGTGATGTCATCGATGATGTCATCAGTGATGTCATCGATGATGTCATCGATGATGTCATCAGTGATGTCATCGTGATGTCATCAGATGATGTCATCGATGATGTCATCGATGATGTCATCAGTGATGTCATCGATGATGTCATCAGTGATGTCATCGATGATGTCATCAGTGATGTCATCGATGATGTCATCGATGATGTCATCAGTGATGTCATCGATGATGTCATCAGTGATGTCATCGATGATGTCATCAGTGATGTCATCGATGATGTCATCAGTGATGTCATCGATGATGTCATCAGTGATGTCATCGATGATGTCATCAGTGATGTCAACGGTGACGTTGTCGATAAAGTTATAATTGTTGTCAATTATTGTTATCAGTGATCTCGGAAATGATGTCAACCAATATACTATTAATGATGTCATAATAGTGCTTTTAAAAGCACTATATTGTAATCCGTCTTCTTCTTCTTCCATCCATTGTTATGCGATTAATACAGCCCGAACCGCTTTGCGCACAGACTCCGTCAGTACTTAAACTGGTCAGTACTTAAGCTGGTCTTCAAAGGATGGCACCTAAGTCTCTTTTAAAGGGACAATACTTAAGCTGCTCTTAAAGGGACAGTATATAGGTACTTTAAAACTTGGCACCTAAGTCGCTCCTTAAGGGACTGTACCAAAGTTGCTCTGAAAGGGATTGTACCAAAGTTACTCATTGATGATCATCAGTGATGTCAACAATGAAATTGTCCATAAAGTTATTATTGTTGTCAATGATTGTCATCAGTGATGTAATTGATGTCATCGATGATGTCATCAGTGAGGTTAACGATTATGTAATCGGTGATGTCATCGATGATGTCATCAGTGATGTCATCAGTGATGTCATCAGTGATGTCATCGATGATGTCATCGGTGATGTCATCGATGATGTCATCGGTGATGTCATCGATGATGTCATCGATGATGTCATCGATGATGTCATCAGTGATGTCATCGATGATGTCATCAGTGATGTCATCGATGATGTCATCAGTGATGTCATCGATGATGTCATCATGATGTCATCGATGATGTCATCAGTGATGTCATCGATGATGTCATCAGTGATGTCATCGATGATGTCATCAGTGATGTCATCGATGATGTCATCGATGATGTCATCGATGATGTCATCAGTGATGTCATCGGTGATGTCATCAGTGATGTCATCAATGATGTCATCGATGATGTCATCAGTGATGTCATCGATGATGTCATCGATGATGTCATCAATGATGTCATCGATGATGTCATCAGTGATGTCATCAATGATGTCATCGATGATGTCATCAGTGATGTCATCGATGATGTCATCGATGATGTCATCAGTGATGTCATCGATGATGTCATCGGTGATGTCATCGTGATGTCATCAGTGATGTCATCGATGATGTCTCATGATGTCATCGTGATGTCATCGATGATGTCATCAGTGATGTCATCGATGATGTCATCAGTGATGTCATCGATGATGTCATCAGTGATGTCATCAGTGATGTCATCATGATGTCATCGATGATGTCATCATGATGTCATCGATGATGTCATCGTGATGTCATCGATGATGTCATCATGATGTCATCGATGATGTCATCGATGATGTCATCATGATGTCATCGGTGATGTCATCAGTGATGTCATCGATGATGTCATCGATGATGTCATCGATGATGTCATCAGTGATGTCATCGATGATGTCATCAGTGATGTCATCGATGATGTCATCAGTGATGTCATCGATGATGTCATCAGTGATGTCATCGATGATGTCATCAGTGATGTCATCGATGATGTCATCAGTGATGTCATCGATGATGTCATCAGTGATGTCATCGATGATGTCATCAATGATGTCATCATGATGTCATCAATGATGTCATCGATGATGTCATCAGTGATGTCATCGATGATGTCATCGATGATGTCATCAATGATGTCATCGATGATGTCATCAGTGATGTCATCAATGATGTCATCGATGATGTCATCAGTGATGTCATCGATGATGTCATCGATGATGTCATCAGTGATGTCATCGATGATGTCATCAGTGATGTCATCGATGATGTCATCAGTGATGTCAACGGTGACGTTGTCGATAAAGTTATAATTGTTGTCAATTATTGTTATCAGTGATCTCGGAAATGATGTCAACCAATATACTATTAATGATGTCATAATAGTGCTTTTAAAAGCACTATATTGTAATCCGTCTTCTTCTTCTTCCATCCATTGTTATGCGATTAATACAGCCCGAACCGCTTTGCGCACAGACTCCGTCAGTACTTAAACTGGTCAGTACTTAAGCTGGTCTTCAAAGGATGGCACCTAAGTCTCTTTTAAAGGGACAATACTTAAGCTGCTCTTAAAGGGACAGTATATAGGTACTTTAAAACTTTGGCACCTAAGTCGCTCCTTAAGGGACTGTACCAAAGTTGCTCTGAAAGGGATTGTACCAAAGTTACTCATTGATGATCATCAGTGATGTCAACAATGAAATTGTCCATAAAGTTATTATTGTTGTCAATGATTGTCATCAGTGATGTAATTGATGTCATCGATGATGTCATCAGTGAGGTTAACGATTATGTAATCGGTGATGTCATCGATGATGTCATCAGTGATGTCATCGATGATGTCATCAGTGATGTCATCGATGATGTCATCGGTGATGTCATCGATGATGTCATCGATGATGTCATCGATGATGTCATCGATGATGTCATCGATGATGTCATCGATGATGTCATCAGTGATGTCATCGATGATGTCATCGATGATGTCATCGGTGATGTCATCAGTGATGTCATCGATGATGTCATCGATGATGTCATCGATGATGTCATCAGTGATGTCATCGATGATGTCATCATGATGTCATCGATGATGTCATCAGTGATGTCATCGATGATGTCATCAGTGATGTCATCGATGATGTCATCAGTGATGTCATCGATGATGTCATCAGTGATGTCATCGATGATGTCATCAGTGATGTCATCGATGATGTCATCGATGATGTCATCAATGATGTCATCGATGATGTCATCGATGATGTCATCAGTGATGTCATCGATGATGTCATCAGTGATGTCATCGTTGATGTCATCGATGATGTCATCAGTGATGTCATCGGTGATGTCATCGATGATGTCATCAGTGATGTCATCGATGATGTCATCAGTGATGTCATCGATGATGTCATCAGTGATGTCATCGATGATGTCATCAGTGATGTCAACGGTGACGTTGTCGATAAAGTTATAATTGTTGTCAATTATTGTTATCAGTGATCTCGGAAATGATGTCAACCAATATACTATTAATGATGTCATAATAGTGCTTTTAAAAGCACTATATTGTAATCCGTCTTCTTCTTCTTCCATCCATTGTTATGCGATTAATACAGCCCGAACCGCTTTGCGCACAGACTCCGTCAGTACTTAAACTGGTCAGTACTTAAGCTGGTCTTCAAAGGATGGCACCTAAGTCTCTTTTAAAGGGACAATACTTAAGCTGCTCTTAAAGGGACAGTATATAGGTACTTTAAACTTTGGCACCTAAGTCGCTCCTTAAGGGACTGTACCAAAGTTGCTCTGAAAGGGATTGTACCAAAGTTACTCATTGATGATCATCAGTGATGTCAACAATGAAATTGTCCATAAAGTTATTATTGTTGTCAATGATTGTCATCAGTGATGTCATCGATGATGTCATCAGTGATGTCATCGATGATGTCATCAGTGATGTCATCGATGATGTCATCAGTGATGTCATCGATGATGTCATCAGTGATGTCATCGATGATGTCATCGATGATGTCATCGATGATGTCATCGATGATATGTCATCAGTGATGTCATCGATGATGTCATCGATGATGTCATCGATGATGTCATCAGTGATGTCATCGATGATGTCATCGTGATGTCATCGATGATGTCATCGATGATGTCATCAGTGATGTCATCGATGATGTCATCGATGATGTCATCGATGATGTCATCGTGATGTCATCGTGATGTCATCGATGATGTCATCGATGATGTCATCAGTGATGTCATCGATGATGTCATCGATGATGTCATCAGTGATGTCATCGATGATGTCATCAGTGATGTCATCGATGATGTCATCAGTGATGTCATCGATGATGTCATCGATGATGTCATCAGTGATGTCATCGATGATGTCATCAGTGATGTCATCGATGATGTCATCAGTGATGTCATCGTGATGTCATCAGTGATGTCATCGATGATGTCATCAGTGATGTCATCGATGATGTCATCAGTGATGTCATCGATGATGTCATCGATGATGTCATCGTGATGTCATCGATGATGTCATCAGTGATGTCATCGATGATGTCATCATCATGATCATCGATGATGTCATCAGTGATGTCATCAGTGATGTCATCGATGATGTCATCGTGATGTCATCGATGATGTCATCAGTGATGTCATCGATGATGTCATCAGTGATGTCATCGATGATGTCATCAGTGATGTCATCGATGATGTCATCAGTGATGTCATCGATGATGTCATCAGTGATGTCATCGATGATGTCATCAGTGATGTCATCGATGATGTCATCAGTGATGTCATCGATGATGTCATCAGTGATGTCATCGATGATGTCATCGTGATGTCATCGATGATGTCATCAATGATGTCATCGATGATGTCATCAATGATGTCATCGATGATGTCATCAGTGATGTCATCGATGATGTCATCGATGATGTCATCAATGATGTCATCGATGATGTCATCGGTGATGTCATCAATGATGTCATCGATGATGTCATCAGTGATGTCATCGATGATGTCATCGATGATGTCATCAGTGATGTCATCGATGATGTCATCAGTGATGTCATCGATGATGTCATCAGTGATGTCAACGGTGACGTTGTCGATAAAGTTATAATTGTTGTCAATTATTGTTATCAGTGATCTCGGAAATGATGTCAACCAATATACTATTAATGATGTCATAATAGTGCTTTTAAAAGCACTATATTGTAATCCGTCTTCTTCTTCTTCCATCCATTGTTATGCGATTAATACAGCCCGAACCGCTTTGCGCACAGACTCCGTCAGTACTTAAACTGGTCAGTACTTAAGCTGGTCTTCAAAGGATGGCACCTAAGTCTCTTTTAAAGGGACAATACTTAAGCTGCTCTTAAAGGGACAGTATATAGGTACTTTAAAACTTTGGCACCTAAGTCGCTCCTTAAGGGACTGTACCAAAGTTGCTCTGAAAGGGATTGTACCAAAGTTACTCATTGATGATCATCAGTGATGTCAACAATGAAATTGTCCATAAAGTTATTATTGTTGTCAATGATTGTCATCAGTGATGTAATTGATGTCATCGATGATGTCATCAGTGAGGTTAACGATTATGTAATCGGTGATGTCATCGATGATGTCATCAGTGATGTCATCAGTGATGTCATCAGTGATGTCATCGATGATGTCATCGGATGATGTCATCGATGATGTCATCAGTGATGTCATCGATGATGTCATCGATGATGTCATCGATGATGTCATCAGTGATGTCATCGTGATGTCATCGATGATGTCATCGATGATGTCATCGGTGATGTCATCAGTGATGTCATCGATGATGTCATCGATGATGTCATCGATGATGTCATCAGTGATGTCATCGATGATGTCATCAGTGATGTCATCGATGATGTCATCAGTGATGTCATCGATGATGTCATCAGTGATGTCATCGATGATGTCATCAGTGATGTCATCGATGATGTCATCGATGATGTCATCAGTGATGTCATCGATGATGTCATCAGTGATGTCATCGATGATGTCATCAGTGATGTCATCGATGATGTTGTCGATGATGTCATCAGTGATGTCATCGATGATGTCATCAGTGATGTCAACGGTGACGTTGTCGATAAAGTTATAATTGTTGTCAATTATTGTTATCAGTGATCTCGGAAATGATGTCAACCAATATACTATTAATGATGTCATAATAGTGCTTTTAAAAGCACTATATTGTAATCCGTCTTCTTCTTCTTCCATCCATTGTTATGCGATTAATACAGCCCGAACCGCTTTGCGCACAGACTCCGTCAGTACTTAAACTGGTCAGTACTTAAGCTGGTCTTCAAAGGATGGCACCTAAGTCTCTTTTAAAGGGACAATACTTAAGCTGCTCTTAAAGGGACAGTATATAGGTACTTTAAAACTTTGGCACCTAAGTCGCTCCTTAAGGGACTGTACCAAAGTTGCTCTGAAAGGGATTGTACCAAAGTTACTCATTGATGATCATCAGTGATGTCAACAATGAAATTGTCCATAAAGTTATTATTGTTGTCAATGATTGTCATCAGTGATGTAATTGATGTCATCGATGATGTCATCAGTGAGGTTAACGATTATGTAATCGTGATGTCATCGATGATGTCATCAGTGATGTCATCAGTGATGTCATCAGTTATGTCATCGATGATGTCATCGGTGATGTCATCGATGATGTCATCAGTGATGTCATCGATGATGTCATCGATGATGTCATCGATGATGTCATCAGTGATGTCATCGATGATGTCATCGATGATGTCATCGATGATGTCATCAGTGATGTCATCGATGATGTCATCGTGATGTCATCGATGATGTCATCGATGATGTCATCGATGATGTCATCATGATGTCATCGATGATGTCATCAGTGATGTCATCGATGATGTCATCAGTGATGTCATCGATGATGTCATCAGTGATGTCATCGATGTGTCATCATGATGTCATCGATGATGTCATCAGTGATGTCATCGATGATGTCATCAGTGATGTCATCATGATGTCATCGATGATGTCATCAGTGATGTCATCGATGATGTCATCGATGATGTCATCAGTGATGTCATCGATGATGTCATCGATGATGTCATCGTGATGTCATCATGATGTCATCGATGATGTCATCGATGATGTCATCATGATGTCATCGATGATGTCATCAGTGATGTCATCGATGATGTCATCAGTGATGTCATCAGTGATGTCATCATGATGTCATCGATGATGTCATCAGTGATGTCATCAGTGATGTCATCGATGATGTCATCGATGATGTCATCGATGATGTCATCGATGATGTCATCAGTGATGTCATCGGTGATGTCATCGTTGATGTCATCGATGATGTCATCAGTGATGTCATGTCATCGATGATGTCATCAGTGATGTCATCGATGATGTCATCAGTGATGTCATCGATGATGTCATCAGTGATGTCATCGATGATGTCATCAGTGATGTCATCGATGATGTCATCAGTGATGTCATCGATGATGTCATCAGTGATGTCATCGATGATGTCATCGATGATGTCATCAGTGATGTCATCGATGATGTCATCGATGATGTCATCAGTGATGTCATCGATGATGTCATCGATGATGTCATCGATGATGTCATCGTTGATGTCATCGATGATGTCATCGTTGATGTCATCGATGATGTCATCAGTGATGTCATCGGTGATGTCATCGATGATGTCATCGATGATGTCATCGATGATGTCATCGATGATGTCATCAGTGATGTCATCGATGATGTCATCAGTGATGTCATCGATGATGTCATCAGTGATGTCATCGATGATGTCATCAGTGATGTCATCGATGATGTCATCAGTGATGTCATCGATGATGTCATCAATGATGTCATCAGTGATGTCATCAATGATGTCATCGCTGATGTCATCAGTGATGTCATCGATGATGTCATCGATGATGTCATCAATGATGTCATCGATGATGTCATCAGTGATGTCATCAATGATGTCATCGATGATGTCATCAGTGATGTCATCGATGATGTCATCGATGATGTCATCAGTGATGTCATCGATGATGTCATCAGTGATGTCATCGATGATGTCATCAGTGATGTCAACGGTGACGTTGTCGATAAAGTTATAATTGTTGTCAATTATTGTTATCAGTGATCTCGGAAATGATGTCAACCAATATACTATTAATGATGTCATAATAGTGCTTTTAAAAGCACTATATTGTAATCCGTCTTCTTCTTCTTCCATCCATTGTTATGCGATTAATACAGCCCGAACCGCTTTGCGCACAGACTCCGTCAGTACTTAAACTGGTCAGTACTTAAGCTGGTCTTCAAAGGATGGCACCTAAGTCTCTTTTAAAGGGACAATACTTAAGCTGCTCTTAAAGGGACAGTATATAGGTACTTTAAAACTTTGGCACCTAAGTCGCTCCTTAAGGGACTGTACCAAAGTTGCTCTGAAAGGGATTGTACCAAAGTTACTCATTGATGATCATCAGTGATGTCAACAATGAAATTGTCCATAAAGTTATTATTGTTGTCAATGATTGTCATCAGTGATGTAATTGATGTCATCGATGATGTCATCAGTGAGGTTAACGATTATGTAATCGGTGATGTCATCGATGATGTCATCAGTGATGTCATCGGTGATGTCATCAGTTATGTCATCGATGATGTCATCGGTGATGTCATCGATGATGTCATCAGTGATGTCATCGATGATGTCATCGATGATGTCATCGATGATGTCATCGGTGATGTCATCGATGATGTCATCGATGATGTCATCGATGATGTCATCGATGATGTCATCAGTGATGTCATCGATGATGTCATCGATGATGTCATCGATGATGTCATCAGTGATGTCATCGATGATGTCATCAGTGATGTCATCGATGATGTCATCAGTGATGTCATCGATGATGTCATCAGTGATGTCATCGATGATGTCATCAGTGATGTCATCGATGATGTCATCAGTGATGTCATCGATGATGTCATCAGTGATGTCATCAATGATGTCATCGATGATGTCATCAGTGATGTCATCGATGATGTCATCATGATGTCATCGATGATGTCATCAGTGATGTCATCAATGATGTCATCGATGATGTCATCAGTGATGTCATCGATGATGTCATCGATGATGTCATCAGTGATGTCATCGATGATGTCATCAGTGATGTCATCGATGATGTCATCAGTGATGTCATCGATGATGTCATCAGTGATGTCAACGGTGACGTTGTCGATAAAGTTATAATTGTTGTCAATTATTGTTATCAGTGATCTCGGAAATGATGTCAACCAATATACTATTAATGATGTCATAATAGTGCTTTTAAAAGCACTATATTGTAATCCGTCTTCTTCTTCTTCCATCCATTGTTATGCGATTAATACAGCCCGAACCGCTTTGCGCACAGACTCCGTCAGTACTTAAACTGGTCAGTACTTAAGCTGGTCTTCAAAGGATGGCACCTAAGTCTCTTTTAAAGGGACAATACTTAAGCTGCTCTTAAAGGGACAGTATATAGGTACTTTAAAACTTTGGCACCTAAGTCGCTCCTTAAGGGACTGTACCAAAGTTGCTCTGAAAGGGATTGTACCAAAGTTACTCATTGATGATCATCAGTGATGTCAACAATGAAATTGTCCATAAAGTTATTATTGTTGTCAATGATTGTCATCAGTGATGTCATCGATGATGTCATCAGTGATGTCATCGATGATGTCATCAGTGATGTCATCGATGATGTCATCAGTGATGTCATCGATGATGTCATCAGTGATGTCATCGATGATGTCATCGATGATGTCATCGATGATGTCATCGATGATGTCATCAGTGATGTCATCGGTGATGTCATCGATGATGTCATCGATGATGTCATCGTGATGTCATCGATGATGTCATCAGTGATGTCATCAATGATGTCATCGATGATGTCATCAGTGATGTCATCGATGATGTCATCGATGATGTCATCATGATGTCATCGATGATGTCATCAGTGATGTCATCGATGATGTCATCGATGATGTCATCAGTGATGTCATCGATGATGTCATCAGTGATGTCATCGATGATGTCATCAGTGATGTCATCATTGATGTCATCAGTGATGTCATCGATGATGTCATCAGTGATGTCATCGATGATGTCATCAGTGATGTCATCGATGATGTCATCGATGATGTCATCGATGATGTCATCGATGATGTCATCAGTGATGTCATCGGTGATGTCATCGATGATGTCATCGATGATGTCATCGTGATGTCATCAGTGATGTCATCGATGATGTCATCGATGATGTCATCGATGATGTCATCAGTGATGTCATCGATGATGTCATCAGTGATGTCATCGATGATGTCATCAGTGATGTCATCGATGATGTCATCAGTGATGTCATCGATGATGTCATCAGTGATGTCATCGATGATGTCATCAGTGATGTCATCGATGATGTCATCAGTGATGTCATCGATGATGTCATCATGATGTCATCGGTGATGTCATCAATGATGTCATCGATGATGTCATCAGTGATGTCATCGATGATGTCATCGATGATGTCATCAATGATGTCATCGATGATGTCATCAGTGATGTCATCAATGATGTCATTGATGATGTCATCAGTGATGTCATCGATGATGTCATCGATGATGTCATCAGTGATGTCATCGATGATGTCATCAGTGATGTCATCGATGATGTCATTAGTGATGTCAACGGTGACGTTGTCGATAAAGTTATAATTGTTGTCAATTATTGTTATCAGTGATCTCGGAAATGATGTCAACCAATATACTATTAATGATGTCATAATAGTGCTTTTAAAAGCACTATATTGTAATCCGTCTTCTTCTTCTTCCATCCATTGTTATACGATTAATACAGCCCGAACCGCTTTGCGCACAGACTCCGTCAGTACTTAAACTGGTCAGTACTTAAGCTGGTCTTCAAAGGATGGCACCTAAGTCTCTTTTAAAGGGACAATACTTAAGCTGCTCTTAAAGGGACAGTATATAGGTACTTTAAAACTTTGGCACCTAAGTCGCTCCTTAAGGGACTGTACCAAAGTTGCTCTGAAAGGGATTGTACCAAAGTTACTCATTGATGATCATCAGTGATGTCAACAATGAAATTGTCCATAAAGTTATTATTGTTGTCAATGATTGTCATCAGTGATGTAATTGATGTCATCGATGATGTCATCAGTGAGGTCAACGATTATGTAATCGGTGATGTCATCGATGATGTCATCAGTGATGTCATCAGTGATGTCATCAGTGATGTCATCGATGATGTCATCGGTGATGTCATCGATGATGTCATCAGTGATGTCATCGATGATGTCATCGATGATGTCATCGATGATGTCATCGGTGATGTCATCGTTGATGTCATCGATGATGTCATCGATGATGTCATCGGTGATGTCATCAGTGATGTCATCGATGATGTCATCGATGATGTCATCGATGATGTCATCAGTGATGTCATCGATGATGTCATCAGTGATGTCATCGATGATGTCATCAGTGATGTCATCGATGATGTCATCAGTGATGTCATCGATGATGTCATCAGTGATGTCATCGATGATGTCATCGATGATGTCATCAGTGATGTCATCGATGATGTCATCAGTGATGTCATCGATGATGTCATCAGTGATGTCAACGGTGACGTTTTCGATGATGTCATCAGTGATGTCATCGATGATGTCATCAGTGATGTCAACGGTGACGTTGTCGATAAAGTTATAATTGTTGTCAATTATTGTTATCAGTGATCTCGGAAATGATGTCAACCAATATACTATTAATGATGTCATAATAGTGCTTTTAAAAGCACTATATTGTAATCCGTCTTCTTCTTCTTCCATCCATTGTTATGCGATTAATACAGCCCGAACCGCTTTGCGCACAGACTCCGTCAGTACTTAAACTGGTCAGTACTTAAGCTGGTCTTCAAAGGATGGCACCTAAGTCTCTTTTAAAGGGACAATACTTAAGCTGCTCTTAAAGGGACAGTATATAGGTACTTTAAAACTTTGGCACCTAAGTCGCTCCTTAAGGGACTGTACCAAAGTTGCTCTGAAAGGGATTGTACCAAAGTTACTCATTGATGATCATCAGTGATGTCAACAATGAAATTGTCCATAAAGTTATTATTGTTGTCAATGATTGTCATCAGTGATGTAATTGATGTCATCGATGATGTCATCAGTGAGGTTAACGATTATGTAATCGGTGATGTCATCGATGATGTCATCAGTGATGTCATCAGTGATGTCATCAGTTATGTCATCGATGATGTCATCGGTGATGTCATCGATGATGTCATCAGTGATGTCATCGATGATGTCATCGATGATGTCATCGATGATGTCATCGGTGATGTCATCGATGATGTCATCGATGATGTCATCGATGATGTCATCAGTGATGTCATCGATGATGTCATCGATGATGTCATCGATGATGTCATCGATGATGTCATCAGTGATGTCATCGATGATGTCATCAGTGATGTCATCGATGATGTCATCAGTGATGTCATCGATGATGTCATCAGTGATGTCATCGATGATGTCATCAGTGATGTCATCGATGATGTCATCAGTGATGTCATCGATGATGTCATCAGTGATGTCATCAATGATGTCATCGATGATGTCATCAGTGATGTCATCGATGATGTCATCGATGATGTCATCAATGATGTCATCGATGATGTCATCAGTGATGTCATCATGATGTCATCGATGATGTCATCGGTGATGTCATCAGTGATGTCATCGATGATGTCATCGATGATGTCATCAGTGATGTCATCGATGATGTCATCAGTGATGTCATCGATGATGTCATCAGTGATGTCATCGATGATGTCATCAGTGATGTCATCGATGATGTCATCAGTGATGTCATCGATGATGTCATCGATGATGTCATCAGTGATGTCATCGATGATGTCATCGATGATGTCATCAGTGATGTCATCGATGATGTCATCAGTGATGTCATCAATGATGTCATCGATGATGTCATCAGTGATGTCATCGATGATGTCATCGATGATGTCATCAGTGATGTCATCGATGATGTCATCAGTGATGTCATCGATGATGTCATCAGTGATGTCATCGATGATGTCATCAGTGATGTCAACGGTGACGTTGTCGATAAAGTTATAATTGTTGTCAATTATTATTATCAGTGATCTCGGAAATGATGTCAACCAATATACTATTAATGATGTCATAATAGTGCTTTTAAAAGCACTATATTGTAATCCGTCTTCTTCTTCTTCCATCCATTGTTATGCGATTAATACAGCCCGAACCGCTTTGCGCACAGACTCCGTCAGTACTTAAACTGGTCAGTACTTAAGCTGGTCTTCAAAGGATGGCACCTAAGTCTCTTTTAAAGGGACAATACTTAAGCTGCTCTTAAAGGGACAGTATATAGGTACTTTAAAACTTTGGCACCTAAGTCGCTCCTTAAGGGACTGTACCAAAGTTGCTCTGAAAGGGATTGTACCAAAGTTACTCATTGATGATCATCAGTGATGTCAACAATGAAATTGTCCATAAAGTTATTATTGTTGTCAATGATTGTCATCAGTGATGTCATCGATGATGTCATCAGTGATGTCATCGATGATGTCATCAGTGATGTCATCGATGATGTCATCAGTGATGTCATCGATGATGTCATCGATGATGTCATCAGTGATGTCATCGATGATGTCATCGATGATGTCATCGATGATGTCATCGATGATGTCATCAGTGATGTCATCGATGATGTCATCGATGATGTCATCGTGATGTCATCGATGATGTCATCGTTGATGTCATCGATGATGTCATCAGTGATGTCATCGATGATGTCATCGATGATGTCATCGATGATGTCATCGTGATGTCATCGATGATGTCATCGATGATGTCATCGATGATGTCATCAGTGATGTCATCGATGATGTCATCAGTGATGTCATCGATGATGTCATCAGTGATGTCATCGATGATGTCATCGATGATGTCATCAGTGATGTCATCGATGATGTCATCAGTGATGTCATCGATGATGTCATCAGTGATGTCAACGGTGACGTTGTCGATAAAGTTATAATTGTTGTCAATTATTGTTATCAGTGATCTCGGAATGATGTCAACCAATATACTATTAATGATGTCATAATAGTGCTTTTAAAAGCACTATATTGTAATCCGTCTTCTTCTTCTTCCATCCATTGTTATGCGATTAATACAGCCCGAACCGCTTTGCGCACAGACTCCGTCAGTACTTAAACTGGTCAGTACTTAAGCTGGTCTTCAAAGGATGGCACCTAAGTCTCTTTTAAAGGGACAATACTTAAGCTGCTCTTAAAGGGACAGTATATAGGTACTTTAAAACTTTGGCACCTAAGTCGCTCCTTAAGGGACTGTACCAAAGTTGCTCTGAAAGGGATTGTACCAAAGTTACTCATTGATGATCATCAGTGATGTCAACAATGAAATTGTCCATAAAGTTATTATTGTTGTCAATGATTGTCATCAGTGATGTAATTGATGTCATCGATGATGTCATCAGTGAGGTTAACGATTATGTAATCGGTGATGTCATCGATGATGTCATCAGTGATGTCATCGTGATGTCATCAGTGATGTCATCGATGATGTCATCAGTGATGTCATCGATGATGTCATCAGTGATGTCAACGGTGACGTTGTCGATAAAGTTATAATTGTTGTCAATTATTGTTATCAGTGATCTCGGAAATGATGTCAACCAATATACTATTAATGATGTCATAATAGTGCTTTTAAAAGCACTATATTGTAATCCGTCTTCTTCTTCTTCCATCCATTGTTATGCGATTAATACAGCCCGAACCGCTTTGCGCACAGACTCCGTCAGTACTTAAACTGGTCAGTACTTAAGCTGGTCTTCAAAGGATGGCACCTAAGTCTCTTTTAAAGGGACAATACTTAAGCTGCTCTTAAAGGGACAGTATATAGGTACTTTAAAACTTTGGCACCTAAGTCGCTCCTTAAGGGACTGTACCAAAGTTGCTCTGAAAGGGATTGTACCAAAGTTACTCATTGTTGACATCACTGATGATCATCAATGAGATTGTCCATAAAGTTATTATTGTTGTCAATGATTGTCATCAGTGATGTATTGATGTCATCGATGATGTCATCAGTGATGTTAACGATTATGTCATCGGTGATGTCATCGATGATGTCATCAGTGATGTCATCAGTGATGTCATCAGTGATGTCATCGATGATGTCATCGGTGATGTCATCGATGATGTCATCGGTGATGTCATCGATGATGTCATCGTGATGTCATCGATGATGTCATCAGTGATGTCATCGATGATGTCATCAGTGATGTCATCGATGATGTCATCAGTGATGTCATCGATGATGTCATCAGTGATGTCATCGATGATGTCATCAGTGATGTCATCGATGATGTCATCGATGATGTCATCGATGATGTCATCGATGATGTCATCAGTGATGTCATCGGATGTCATCGATGATGTCATCGATGATGTCATCAGTGATGTCATCGGTGATGTCATCAGTGATGTCATCAATGATGTCATCGATGATGTCATCAGTGATGTCATCGATGATGTCATCGATGATGTCATCAATGATGTCATCGATGATGTCATCAGTGATGTCATCAATGATGTCATCGATGATGTCATCAGTGATGTCATCGATGATGTCATCGATGATGTCATCAGTGATGTCATCGATGATGTCATCGGTGATGTCATCGATGATGTCATCGGTGATGTCATCGATGATGTCATCGATGATGTCATCAGTGATGTCATCGATGATGTCATCAGTGATGTCATCGATGATGTCATCAGTGATGTCATCGATGATGTCATCAGTGATGTCATCGATGATGTCATCAGTGATGTCATCGATGATGTCATCAGTGATGTCATCGATGATGTCATCGTTGATGTCATCGATGATGTCATCAGTGATGTCATCGGTGATGTCATCGATGATGTCATCGATGATGTCATCGATGATGTCATCAGTGATGTCATCGATGATGTCATCGATGATGTCATCGATGATGTCATCAGTGATGTCATCGATGATGTCATCAGTGATGTCATCGATGATGTCATCAGTGATGTCATCGATGATGTCATCAGTGATGTCATCGATGATGTCATCAGTGATGTCATCGATGATGTCATCAGTGATGTCATCGATGATGTCATCAGTGATGTCATCGATGATGTCATCAATGATGTCATCAGTGATGTCATCAATGATGTCATCGATGATGTCATCAGTGATGTCATCGATGATGTCATCGATGATGTCATCAATGATGTCATCGATGATGTCATCAGTGATGTCATCATGATGTCATCGATGATGTCATCAGTGATGTCATCGATGATGTCATCGATGATGTCATCAGTGATGTCATCGATGATGTCATCAGTGATGTCATCGATGATGTCATCAGTGATGTCAACGGTGACGTTGTCGATAAAGTTATAATTGTTGTCAATTATTGTTATCAGTGATCTCGGAAATGATGTCAACCAATATACTATTAATGATGTCATAATAGTGCTTTTAAAAGCACTATATTGTAATCCGTCTTCTTCTTCTTCCATCCATTGTTATGCGATTAATACAGCCCGAACCGCTTTGCGCACAGACTCCGTCAGTACTTAAACTGGTCAGTACTTAAGCTGGTCTTCAAAGGATGGCACCTAAGTCTCTTTTAAAGGGACAATACTTAAGCTGCTCTTAAAGGGACAGTATATAGGTACTTTAAAACTTTGGCACCTAAGTCGCTCCTTAAGGGACTGTACCAAAGTTGCTCTGAAAGGGATTGTACCAAAGTTACTCATTGATGATCATCAGTGATGTCAACAATGAAATTGTCCATAAAGTTATTATTGTTGTCAATGATTGTCATCAGTGATGTAATTGATGTCATCGATGATGTCATCAGTGAGGTTAACGATTATGTAATCGGTGATGTCATCGATGATGTCATCAGTGATGTCATCAGTGATGTCATCAGTTATGTCATCGATGATGTCATCGGTGATGTCATCGATGATGTCATCGGTGATGTCATCGATGATGTCATTGATGATGTCATCGATGATGTCATCGGTGATGTCATCGGTGATGTCATCGGTGATGTCATCGATGATGTCATGGGTGATGTCATCAGTGATGTCATCGTGATGTCATCGATGATGTCATCGATGATGTCATCAGTGATGTCATCATGATGTCATCAGTGATGTCATCGATGATGTCATCAGTGATGTCATCGATGATGTCATCAGTGATGTCATCGATGATGTCATCAGTGATGTCATCGATGATGTCATCAGTGATGTCATCATGATGTCATCGATGATGTCATCAGTGATGTCATCGATGATGTCATCGATGATGTCATCAATGATGTCATCGATGATGTCATCAGTGATGTCATCAATGATGTCATCGATGATGTCATCAGTGATGTCATCGATGATGTCATCGATGATGTCATCAGTGATGTCATCGATGATGTCATCAGTGATGTCATCGATGATGTCATCAGTGATGTCATCGATGATGTCATCAGTGATGTCAACGGTGACGTTGTCGATAAAGTTATAATTGTTGTCAATTATTGTTATCAGTGATCTCGGAAATGATGTCAACCAATATACTATTAATGATGTCATAATAGTGCTTTTAAAAGCACTATATTGTAATCCGTCTTCTTCTTCTTCCATCCATTGTTATGCGATTAATACAGCCCGAACCGCTTTGCGCACAGACTCCGTCAGTACTTAAACTGGTCAGTACTTAAGCTGGTCTTCAAAGGATGGCACCTAAGTCTCTTTTAAAGGGACAATACTTAAGCTGCTCTTAAAGGGACAGTATATAGGTACTTTAAAACTTTGGCACCTAAGTCGCTCCTTAAGGGACTGTACCAAAGTTGCTCTGAAAGGGATTGTACCAAAGTTACTCATTGATGATCATCAGTGATGTCAACAATGAAATTGTCCATAAAGTTATTATTGTTGTCAATGATTGTCATCAGTGATGTAATTGATGTCATCGATGATGTCATCAGTGAGGTTAACGATTATGTAATCGGTGATGTCATCGATGATGTCATCAGTGATGTCATCAGTGATGTCATCAGTTATGTCATCGATGATGTCATCGGTGATGTCATCGATGATGTCATCAGTGATGTCATCGATGATGTCATCGATGATGTCATCGATGATGTCATCGTGATGTCATCGGTGATGTCATCGATGATGTCATCGATGATGTCATCGGTGATGTCATCAGTGATGTCATCGATGATGTCATCGATGATGTCATCGATGATGTCATCAGTGATGTCATCGATGATGTCATCAGTGATGTCATCGATGATGTCATCAGTGATGTCATCGATGATGTCATCAGTGATGTCATCGATGATGTCATCAGTGATGTCATCGATGATGTCATCGATGATGTCATCAGTGATGTCATCGATGATGTCATCAGTGATGTCATCGATGATGTCATCAGTGATGTCATCAGTGATGTCATCGATGATGTCATCAGTGATGTCATCGATGATGTCATCAGTGATGTCAACGGTGACGTTGTCGATAAAGTTATAATTGTTGTCAATTATTGTTATCAGTGATCTCGGAAATGATGTCAACCAATATACTATTAATGATGTCATAATAGTGCTTTTAAAAGCACTATATTGTAATCCGTCTTCTTCTTCTTCCATCCATTGTTATGCGATTAATACAGCCCGAACCGCTTTGCGCACAGACTCCGTCAGTACTTAAACTGGTCAGTACTTAAGCTGGTCTTCAAAGGATGGCACCTAAGTCTCTTTTAAAGGGACAATACTTAAGCTGCTCTTAAAGGGACAGTATATAGGTACTTTAAAACTTTGGCACCTAAGTCGCTCCTTAAGGGACTGTACCAAAGTTGCTCTGAAAGGGATTGTACCAAAGTTACTCATTGATGATCATCAGTGATGTCAACAATGAAATTGTCCATAAAGTTATTATTGTTGTCAATGATTGTCATCAGTGATGTAATTGATGTCATCGATGATGTCATCAGTGAGGTTAACGATTATGTAATCGGTGATGTCATCGATGATGTCATCAGTGATGTCATCAGTGATGTCATCAGTTATGTCATCGATGATGTCATCGGTGATGTCATCGATGATGTCATCAGTGATGTCATCGATGATGTCATCGTGATGTCATCGATGATGTCATCGGTGATGTCATCGATGATGTCATCGATGATGTCATCGGTGATGTCATCAGTGATGTCATCGATGATGTCATCGATGATGTCATCGATGATGTCATCGATGATGTCATCAGTGATGTCATCGATGATGTCATCAGTGATGTCATCGATGATGTCATCAGTGATGTCATCGATGATGTCATCAGTGATGTCATCGATGATGTCATCAGTGATGTCATCGATGATGTCATCAGTGATGTCATCGATGATGTCATCAGTGATGTCATCAATGATGTCATCGATGATGTCATCAGTGATGTCATCGATGATGTCATCGATGATGTCATCATGATGTCATCGATGATGTCATCAGTGATGTCATCAATGATGTC
Source organism: Dendropsophus ebraccatus (assembly GCF_027789765.1). Classification (NCBI taxonomy): domain Eukaryota; kingdom Metazoa; phylum Chordata; class Amphibia; order Anura; family Hylidae; genus Dendropsophus; species Dendropsophus ebraccatus. The sequence goes on along the minus strand of NW_027210154.1, from coordinate 80,791 downwards.
ATCGATGATGTCATCAGTGATGTCATCAGTGATGTCATCGATGATGTCATCGATGATGTCATCAGTGATGTCATCGATGATGTCATCAGTGATGTCATCGATGATGTCATCAGTGATGTCATCAATGATGTCATCAGTGATGTCATCGATGATGTCATCAGTGATGTCATCAATGATGTCATCGATGATGTCATCAGTGATGTCATCGATGATGTCATCGATGATGTCATCATGATGTCATCGATGATGTCATCAGTGATGTCATCAATGATGTCATCGATGATGTCATCAGTGATGTCATCGATGATGTCATCGATGATGTCATCAGTGATGTCATCGATGATGTCATCAGTGATGTCATCGATGATGTCATCAGTGATGTCATCGATGATGTCATCAGTGATGTCAACGGTGACGTTGTCGATAAAGTTATAATTGTTGTCAATTATTGTTATCAGTGATCTCGGAAATGATGTCAACCAATATACTATTAATGATGTCATAATAGTGCTTTTAAAAGCACTATATTGTAATCCGTCTTCTTCTTCTTCCATCCATTGTTATGCGATTAATACAGCCCGAACCGCTTTGCGCACAGACTCCGTCAGTACTTAAACTGGTCAGTACTTAAGCTGGTCTTCAAAGGATGGCACCTAAGTCTCTTTTAAAGGGACAATACTTAAGCTGCTCTTAAAGGGACAGTATATAGGTACTTTAAAACTTTGGCACCTAAGTCGCTCCTTAAGGGACTGTACCAAAGTTGCTCTGAAAGGGATTGTACCAAAGTTACTCATTGATGATCATCAGTGATGTCAACAATGAAATTGTCCATAAAGTTATTATTGTTGTCAATGATTGTCATCAGTGATGTCATCGATGATGTCATCAGTGATGTCATCGATGATGTCATCAGTGATGTCATCGATGATGTCATCAGTGATGTCATCGATGATGTCATCGATGATGTCATCAGTGATGTCATCGATGATGTCATCGATGATGTCATCGATGATGTCATCGATGATGTCATCAGTGATGTCATCGATGATGTCATCGATGATGTCATCGTTGATGTCATCGATGATGTCATCGTTGATGTCATCGATGATGTCATCAGTGATGTCATCGATGATGTCATCGATGATGTCATCGATGATGTCATCGTTGATGTCATCGTGATGTCATCGATGATGTCATCGATGATGTCATCAGTGATGTCATCGATGATGTCATCAGTGATGTCATCGATGATGTCATCAGTGATGTCATCGATGATGTCATCGATGATGTCATCAGTGATGTCATCGATGATGTCATCAGTGATGTCATCGATGATGTCATCAGTGATGTCAACGGTGACGTTGTCGATAAAGTTATAATTGTTGTCAATTATTGTTATCAGTGATCTCGGAAATGATGTCAACCAATATACTATTAATGATGTCATAATAGTGCTTTTAAAAGCACTATATTGTAATCCGTCTTCTTCTTCTTCCATCCATTGTTATGCGATTAATACAGCCCGAACCGCTTTGCGCACAGACTCCGTCAGTACTTAAACTGGTCAGTACTTAAGCTGGTCTTCAAAGGATGGCACCTAAGTCTCTTTTAAAGGGACAATACTTAAGCTGCTCTTAAAGGGACAGTATATAGGTACTTTAAAACTTTGGCACCTAAGTCGCTCCTTAAGGGACTGTACCAAAGTTGCTCTGAAAGGGATTGTACCAAAGTTACTCATTGATGATCATCAGTGATGTCAACAATGAAATTGTCCATAAAGTTATTATTGTTGTCAATGATTGTCATCAGTGATGTAATTGATGTCATCGATGATGTCATCAGTGAGGTTAACGATTATGTATCGGTGATGTCATCGATGATGTCATCAGTGATGTCATCAGTGATGTCATCAGTGATGTCATCGATGATGTCAACAGTGATGTCATCGATGATGTCATCAGTGATGTCACGGTGACGTTGTCGATAAAGTTATAATTGTTGTCAATTATTGTTATCAGTGATCTCGGAAATGATGTCAACCAATATACTATTAATGATGTCATAATAGTGCTTTTAAAAGCACTATATTGTAATCCGTCTTCTTCTTCTTCCATCCATTGTTATGCGATTAATACAGCCCGAACCGCTTTGCGCACAGACTCCGTCAGTACTTAAACTGGTCAGTACTTAAGCTGGTCTTCAAAGGATGGCATCTAAGTCTCTTTTAAAGGGACAATACTTAAGCTGCTCTTAAAGGGACAGTATATAGGTACTTTAAAACTTGGCACCTAAGTCGCTCCTTAAGGGACTGTACCAAAGTTGCTCTGAAAGGGATTGTACCAAAGTTACTCATTGATGATCATCAGTGATGTCAACAATGAATTGTCCATAAAGTTATTATTGTTGTCAATGATTGTCATCAGTGATGTAATGATGTCATCGATGATGTCATCAGTGATGTTAACGATTATGTAATCGTGATGTCATCGATGATGTCATCAGTGATGTCATCAGTGATGTCATCGTGATGTCATCGATGATGTCATCGGTGATGTCATCGATGATGTCATCGTGATGTCATCGATGATGTCATCGGTGATGTCATCGATGATGTCATCAGTGATGTCATCGATGATGTCATCAGTGATGTCATCGATGATGTCATCAGTGATGTCATCGATGATGTCATCAGTGATGTCATCGATGATGTCATCAGTGATGTCATCGATGATGTCATCGATGATGTCATCGATGATGTCATCGATGATGTCATCATGATGTCATCGGTGATGTCATCGATGATGTCATCGATGATGTCATCAGTGATGTCATCGGTGATGTCATCAGTGATGTCATCCATGATGTCATCGATGATGTCATCAGTGATGTCATCGATGATGTCATCGATGATGTCATCAATGATGTCATCGATGATGTCATCAGTGATGTCATCAATGATGTCATCGATGATGTCATCAGTGATGTCATCGATGATGTCATCGATGATGTCATCAGTGATGTCATCGATGATGTCATCAGTGATGTCATCGATGATGTCATCGTGATGTCATCGATGATGTCATCGATGATGTCATCGTGATGTCATCGATGATGTCATCAGTGATGTCATCGATGATGTCATCAGTGATGTCATCGATGATGTCATCAGTGATGTCATCGATGATGTCATCAGTGATGTCATCGATGATGTCATCAGTGATGTCATCGATGATGTCATCGTGATGTCATCGATGATGTCATCAGTGATGTCATCGAGTGATGTCATCGATGATGTCATCGATGATGTCATCGGTGATGTCATCAGTGATGTCATCGATGATGTCATCGATGATGTCATCGATGATGTCATCAGTGATGTCATCGATGATGTCATCAGTGATGTCATCGATGATGTCATCAGTGATGTCATCGATGATGTCATCAGTGATGTCATCGATGATGTCATCAGTGATGTCATCGATGATGTCATCAGTGATGTCATCGATGATGTCATCAGTGATGTCATCGATGATGTCATCAATGATGTCATCAGTGATGTCATCAATGATGTCATCGATGATGTCATCAGTGATGTCATCGATGATGTCATCGATGATGTCATCAATGATGTCATCGATGATGTCATCAGTGATGTCATCAATGATGTCATCGATGATGTCATCAGTGATGTCATCGATGATGTCATCGATGATGTCATCAGTGATGTCATCGATGATGTCATCAGTGATGTCATCGATGATGTCATCAGTGATGTCAACGGTGACGTTGTCGATAAAGTTATAATTGTTGTCAATTATTGTTATCAGTGATCTCGGAAATGATGTCAACCAATATACTATTAATGATGTCATAATAGTGCTTTTAAAAGCACTATATTGTAATCCGTCTTCTTCTTCTTCCATCCATTGTTATGCGATTAATACAGCCCGAACCGCTTTGCGCACAGACTCCGTCAGTACTTAAACTGGTCAGTACTTAAGCTGGTCTTCAAAGGATGGCACCTAAGTCTCTTTTAAAGGGACAATACTTAAGCTGCTCTTAAAGGGACAGTATATAGGTACTTTAAAACTTTGGCACCTAAGTCGCTCCTTAAGGGACTGTACCAAAGTTGCTCTGAAAGGGATTGTACCAAAGTTACTCATTGATGATCATCAGTGATGTCAACAATGAAATTGTCCATAAAGTTATTATTGTTGTCAATGATTGTCATCAGTGATGTAATTGATGTCATCGATGATGTCATCAGTGAGGTTAACGATTATGTAATCGGTGATGTCATCGATGATGTCATCAGTGATGTCATCAGTGATGTCATCAGTTATGTCATCGATGATGTCATCGTGATGTCATCGATGATGTCATCGGTGATGTCATCGATGATGTCATCGATGATGTCATCGATGATGTCATCGGTGATGTCATCGGTGATGTCATCGTGATGTCATCGATGATGTCATCGGTGATGTCATCAGTGATGTCATCGATGATGTCATCGATGATGTCATCGATGATGTCATCAGTGATGTCATCGATGATGTCATCAGTGATGTCATCGATGATGTCATCAGTGATGTCATCGATGATGTCATCAGTGATGTCATCGATGATGTCATCAGTGATGTCATCGATGATGTCATCAGTGATGTCATCGATGATGTCATCAGTGATGTCATCAATGATGTCATCGATGATGTCATCAGTGATGTCATCGATGATGTCATCGATGATGTCATCAATGATGTCATCGATGATGTCATCAGTTATGTCATCAATGATGTCATCGATGATGTCATCAGTGATGTCATCGTGATGTCATCGATGATGTCATCAGTGATGTCATCGATGATGTCATCAGTGATGTCATCGATGATGTCATCAGTGATGTCATCGATGATGTCATCAGTGATGTCAACGCTGACGTTGTCGATAAAGTTATAATTGTTGTCAATTATTGTTATCAGTGATCTCGGAAATGATGTCAACCAATATACTATTAATGATGTCATAATAGTGCTTTTAAAAGCACTATATTGTAATCCGTCTTCTTCTTCTTCCATCCATTGTTATGCGATTAATACAGCCCGAACCGCTTTGCGCACAGACTCCGTCAGTACTTAAACTGGTCAGTACTTAAGCTGGTCTTCAAAGGATGGCACCTAAGTCTCTTTTAAAGGGACAATACTTAAGCTGCTCTTAAAGGGACAGTATATAGGTACTTTAAAACTTTGGCACCTAAGTCGCTCCTTAAGGGACTGTACCAAAGTTGCTCTGAAAGGGATTGTACCAAAGTTACTCATTGATGATCATCAGTGATGTCAACAATGAAATTGTCCATAAAGTTATTATTGTTGTCAATGATTGTCATCAGTGATGTCATCGATGATGTCATCAGTGATGTCATCGATGATGTCATCAGTGATGTCATCGATGATGTCATCAGTGATGTCATCGATGATGTCATCAGTGATGTCATCGATGATGTCATCGATGATGTCATCGATGATGTCATCGATGATGTCATCAGTGATGTCATCGGTGATGTCATCGATGATGTCATCGATGATGTCATCAGTGATGTCATCGATGATGTCATCATGATGTCATCGATGATGTCATCGATGATGTCATCAGTGATGTCATCGATGATGTCATCGATGATGTCATCAATGATGTCATCGATGATGTCATCAGTGATGTCATCGATGATGTCATCGATGATGTCATCAGTGATGTCATCGATGATGTCATCGATGATGTCATCAGTGATGTCATCGATGATGTCATCGTGATGTCATCGATGATGTCATCGGTGATGTCATCGATGATGTCATCGATGATGTCATCAGTGATGTCATCGATGATGTCATCAGTGATGTCATCGATGATGTCATCAGTGATGTCATCAGTGATGTCATCAGTGATGTCATCGATGATGTCAACAGTGATGTCATCGATGATGTCATCAGTGATGTCATCGATGATGTCATCGATGATGTCATCGATGATGTCATCGATGATGTCATCAGTGATGTCATCGGTGATGTCATCGATGATGTCATCGATGATGTCATGGGTGATGTCATCAGTGATGTCATCGATGATGTCATCAGTGATGTCATCGATGATGTCATCAGTGATGTCATCGATGATGTCATCAGTGATGTCATCGATGATGTCATCAGTGATGTCATCGATGATGTCATCAGTGATGTCATCGATGATGTCATCAGTGATGTCATCGATGATGTCATCAGTGATGTCATCGATGATGTCATCAGTGATGTCATCGATGATGTCATCAGTGATGTCATCGATGATGTCATCAGTGATGTCATCGATGATGTCATCAATGATGTCATCGGTGATGTCATCAATGATGTCATCGATGATGTCATCAGTGATGTCATCGATGATGTCATCGATGATGTCATCAATGATGTCATCGATGATGTCATCAGTGATGTCATCAATGATGTCATTGATGATGTCATCAGTGATGTCATCGATGATGTCATCGATGATGTCATCAGTGATGTCATCGATGATGTCATCAGTGATGTCATCGATGATGTCATCAGTGATGTCAACGGTGACGTTGTCGATAAAGTTATAATTGTTGTCAATTATTGTTATCAGTGATCTCGGAAATGATGTCAACCAATATACTATTAATGATGTCATAATAGTGCTTTTAAAAGCACTATATTGTAATCCGTCTTCTTCTTCTTCCATCCATTGTTATGCGATTAATACAGCCCGAACCGCTTTGCGCACAGACTCCGTCAGTACTTAAACTGGTCAGTACTTAAGCTGGTCTTCAAAGGATGGCACCTAAGTCTCTTTTAAAGGGACAATACTTAAGCTGCTCTTAAAGGGACAGTATATAGGTACTTTAAAACTTTGGCACCTAAGTCGCTCCTTAAGGGACTGTACCAAAGTTGCTCTGAAAGGGATTGTACCAAAGTTACTCATTGATGATCATCAGTGATGTCAACAATGAAATTGTCCATAAAGTTATTATTGTTGTCAATGATTGTCATCAGTGATGTAATTGATGTCATCGATGATGTCATCAGTGAGGTTAACGATTATGTAATCGGTGATGTCATCGATGATGTCATCAGTGATGTCATCAGTGATGTCATCAGTTATGTCATCGATGATGTCATCGGTGATGTCATCGATGATGTCATCAGTGATGTCATCGATGATGTCATCGATGATGTCATCGATGATGTCATCGGTGATGTCATCGGTGATGTCATCGATGATGTCATCGATGATGTCATGGGTGATGTCATCAGTGATGTCATCGATGATGTCATCGATGATGTCATCGATGATGTCATCAGTGATGTCATCGATGATGTCATCAGTGATGTCATCGATGATGTCATCAGTGATGTCATCGATGATGTCATCAGTGATGTCATCGATGATGTCATCAGTGATGTCATCGATGATGTCATCGATGATGTCATCAGTGATGTCATCGATGATGTCATCAGTGATGTCATCGATGATGTCATCAGTGATGTCAACGGTGACGTTGTCGATGATGTCATCAGTGATGTCATCGATGATGTCATCAGTGATGTCAACGGTGACGTTGTCGATAAAGTTATAATTGTTGTCAATTATTGTTATCAGTGATCTCGGAAATGATGTCAACCAATATACTATTAATGATGTCATAATAGTGCTTTTAAAAGCACTATATTGTAATCCGTCTTCTTCTTCTTCCATCCATTGTTATGCGATTAATACAGCCCGAACCGCTTTGCGCACAGACTCCGTCAGTACTTAAACTGGTCAGTACTTAAGCTGGTCTTCAAAGGATGGCACCTAAGTCTCTTTTAAAGGGACAATACTTAAGCTGCTCTTAAAGGGACAGTATATAGGTACTTTAAAACTTTGGCACCTAAGTCGCTCCTTAAGGGACTGTACCAAAGTTGCTCTGAAAGGGATTGTACCAAAGTTACTCATTGATGATCATCAGTGATGTCAACAATGAAATTGTCCATAAAGTTATTATTGTTGTCAATGATTGTCATCAGTGATGTAATTGATGTCATCGATGATGTCATCAGTGAGGTTAACGATTATGTAATCGGTGATGTCATCGATGATGTCATCAGTGATGTCATCAGTGATGTCATCAGTTATGTCATCGATGATGTCATCGGTGATGTCATCGATGATGTCATCAGTGATGTCATCGATGATGTCATCGATGATGTCATCGATGATGTCATCGTGATGTCATCGATGATGTCATCGATGATGTCATCGATGATGTCATCGGTGATGTCATCAGATGTGTGATGTCATCGATGATGTCATCGATGATGTCATCGATGATGTCATCGATGATGTCATCAGTGATGTCATCGATGATGTCATCAGTGATGTCATCGATGATGTCATCAGTGATGTCATCGATGATGTCATCAGTGATGTCATCGATGATGTCATCAGTGATGTCATCGATGATGTCATCAGTGATGTCATCGATGATGTCATCAGTGATGTCATCAATGATGTCATCGATGATGTCATCAGTGATGTCATCGGTGATGTCATCGATGATGTCATCAGTGATGTCATCGATGATGTCATCAGTGATGTCATCGATGATGTCATCAGTGATGTCATCGATGATGTCATCAGTGATGTCATCAGTGATGTCATCAGTGATGTCATCGATGATGTCATCAGTGATGTCATCAGTGATGTCATCAGTGATGTCATCGATGATGTCATCAGTGATGTCATCAGTGATGTCATCGATGATGTCATCGATGATGTCATCGATGATGTCATCGATGATGTCATCAGTGATGTCATCGATGATGTCATCGTGATGTCATCGATGATGTCATCAGTGATGTCATCGATGATGTCATCAGTGATGTCATCGATGATGTCATCAGTGATGTCATCGATGATGTCATCAGTGATGTCATCGATGATGTCATCAGTGATGTCATCGATGATGTCATCAGTGATGTCATCGATGATGTCATCGATGATGTCATCAGTGATGTCATCGATGATGTCATCGATGATGTCATCAGTGATGTCATCGATGATGTCATCGATGATGTCATCGATGATGTCATCGTGATGTCATCGATGATGTCATCGTTGATGTCATCGATGATGTCATCAGTGATGTCATCGATGATGTCATCGATGATGTCATCGATGATGTCATCGATGATGTCATCGATGATGTCATCAGTGATGTCATCGATGATGTCATCAGTGATGTCATCGATGATGTCATCAGTGATGTCATCGATGATGTCATCAGTGATGTCATCGATGATGTCATCAGTGATGTCATCGATGATGTCATCAATGATGTCATCAGTGATGTCATCATGATGTCATCGATGATGTCATCAGTGATGTCATCGATGATGTCATCGATGATGTCATCAATGATGTCATCGATGATGTCATCAGTGATGTCATCATGATGTCATCGATGATGTCATCAGTGATGTCATCGATGATGTCATCGATGATGTCATCAGTGATGTCATCGATGATGTCATCAGTGATGTCATCGATGATGTCATCAGTGATGTCAACGGTGACGTTGTCGATAAAGTTATAATTGTTGTCAATTATTGTTATCAGTGATCTCGGAAATGATGTCAACCAATATACTATTAATGATGTCATAATAGTGCTTTTAAAAGCACTATATTGTAATCCGTCTTCTTCTTCTTCCATCCATTGTTATGCGATTAATACAGCCCGAACCGCTTTGCGCACAGACTCCGTCAGTACTTAAACTGGTCAGTACTTAAGCTGGTCTTCAAAGGATGGCACCTAAGTCTCTTTTAAAGGGACAATACTTAAGCTGCTCTTAAAGGGACAGTATATAGGTACTTTAAAACTTTGGCACCTAAGTCGCTCCTTAAGGGACTGTACCAAAGTTGCTCTGAAAGGGATTGTACCAAAGTTACTCATTGATGATCATCAGTGATGTCAACAATGAAATTGTCCATAAAGTTATTATTGTTGTCAATGATTGTCATCAGTGATGTAATTGATGTCATCGATGATGTCATCAGTGAGGTTAACGATTATGTAATCGGTGATGTCATCGATGATGTCATCAGTGATGTCATCGTGATGTCATCAGTTATGTCATCGATGATGTCATCGGTGATGTCATCGATGATGTCATCGGTGATGTCATCGATGATGTCATCGATGATGTCATCGATGATGTCATCGGTGATGTCATCGATGATGTCATCGATGATGTCATCGATGATGTCATGGGTGATGTCATCAGTGATGTCATCGATGATGTCATCGATGATGTCATCGATGATGTCATCAGTGATGTCATCGATGATGTCATCAGTGATGTCATCGATGATGTCATCAGTGATGTCATCGATGATGTCATCAGTGATGTCATCGATGATGTCATCAGTGATGTCATCGATGATGTCATCAGTGATGTCATCGATGATGTCATCAGTGATGTCATCAATGATGTCATCGATGATGTCATCAGTGATGTCATCGATGATGTCATCGATGATGTCATCAATGATGTCATCGATGATGTCATCAGTGATGTCATCGATGATGTCATCAGTGATGTCATCGATGATGTCATCAGTGATGTCATCGATGATGTCATCAGTGATGTCATCGATGATGTCATCAGTGATGTCATCGATGATGTCATCAGTGATGTCATCGATGATGTCATCAGTGATGTCAACGGTGACGTTGTCGATAAAGTTATAATTGTTGTCAATTATTGTTATCAGTGATCTCGGAAATGATGTCAACCAATATACTATTAATGATGTCATAATAGTGCTTTTAAAAGCACTATATTGTAATCCGTCTTCTTCTTCTTCCATCCATTGTTATGCGATTAATACAGCCCGAACCGCTTTGCGCACAGACTCCGTCAGTACTTAAACTGGTCAGTACTTAAGCTGGTCTTCAAAGGATGGCACCTAAGTCTCTTTTAAAGGGACAATACTTAAGCTGCTCTTAAAGGGACAGTATATAGGTACTTTAAAACTTTGGCACCTAAGTCGCTCCTTAAGGGACTGTACCAAAGTTGCTCTGAAAGGGATTGTACCAAAGTTACTCATTGATGATCATCAGTGATGTCAACAATGAAATTGTCCATAAAGTTATTATTGTTGTCAATGATTGTCATCAGTGATGTCATCGATGATGTCATCAGTGAGTCATCGATGATGTCATCAGTGATGTCATCGATGATGTCATCAGTGATGTCATCGATGATGTCATCAGTGATGTCATCATGATGTCATCGATGATGTCATCGATGATGTCATCGATGATGTCATCGATGATGTCATCAGTGATGTCATCGATGATGTCATCGATGATGTCATCGTGATGTCATCGATGATGTCATCGTGATGTCATCGATGATGTCATCAGTGATGTCATCGATGATGTCATCGTGATGTCATCGATGATGTCATCGATGATGTCATCGATGATGTCATCAGTGATGTCATCGATGATGTCATCAGTGATGTCATCGATGATGTCATCAGTGATGTCATCGATGATGTCATCGATGATGTCATCAGTGATGTCATCGATGATGTCATCAGTGATGTCATCGATGATGTCATCAGTGATGTCATCGGTGAGGTGGTCGATGATGTTATAATTGTTGTCAATTATTGTTATCAGTGATCTCGGAAATGATGTCAACCAATATACTATTAATGATGTCATAATAGTGCTTTTAAAAGCACTATATTGTAATCCGTCTTCTTCTTCTTCCATCCATGTGTTATGCGATTAATACAGCCCGAACCGCTTTGCGCACAGACTCCGTCAGTACTTAAACTGGTCAGTACTTAAGCTGGTCTTCAAAGGATGGCACTAAGTCTCTTTAAAGGGACAATACTTAAGCTGCTCTTAAAGGGACAGTATTATAGGTACTTTAAAACTTTGGCACCTAAGTCGCTCCTTAAGGGATGTACCAAAGTTGCTCTGAAAGGGATTGTACCAAAGTTACATTGATGATCATCAGTGATGTCAACAATGAAATTGTCCATAAAGTTATTATTGTTGTCAATGATTGTCATCAGTGATGTAATTGATGTCATCGATGATGTCATCAGTGAGTCAACGATTATGTATCGGTGATGTCATCGATGATGTCATCAGTGATGTCATCAGTGATGTCATCGATGATGTCATCAGTGATGTCATCGATGATGTCATCAGTGATGTCATCGATGATGTCATCAGTGATGTCATCGATGATGTCATCAGTGATGTCATCGATGATGTCATCAGTGATGTCATCGATGATGTCATCAGTGATGTCATCGATGATGTCATCAGTGATGTCAACGGTGACGTTGTCGATAAAGTTATAATTGTTGTCAATTATTGTTATCAGTGATCTCGGAAATGATGTCAACCAATATACTATTAATGATGTCATAATAGTGCTTTTAAAAGCACTATATTGTAATCCGTCTTCTTCTTCTTCCATCCATTGTTATGCGATTAATACAGCCCGAACCGCTTTGCGCACAGACTCCGTCAGTACTTAAACTGGTCAGTACTTAAGCTGGTCTTCAAAGGATGGCACCTAAGTCTCTTTTAAAGGGACAATACTTAAGCTGCTCTTAAAGGGACAGTATATAGGTACTTTAAAACTTTGGCACCTAAGTCGCTCCTTAAGGGACTGTACCAAAGTTGCTCTGAAAGGGATTGTACCAAATTACTCATTGATGATCATCAGTGATGTCAACAATGAAATTGTCCATAAAGTTATTATTGTTGTCAATGATGTCATCAGTGATGTCATCGATGATGTCATCAGTGATGTCATCGATGATGTCATCAGTGATGTCATCGATGATGTCATCAGTGATGTCATCGATGATGTCATCAGTGATGTCATCGATGATGTCATCGTGATGTCATCGATGATGTCATCGATGATGTCATCGATGATGTCATCAGTGATGTCATCGATGATGTCATCGATGATGTCATCGTTGATGTCATCGATGATGTCATCGTTGATGTCATCGATGATGTCATCAGTGATGTCATCGGTGATGTCATCGATGATGTCATCGATGATGTCATCGATGATGTCATCAGTGATGTCATCGATGATGTCATCAGTGATGTCATCGATGATGTCATCAGTGATGTCATCGATGATGTCATCGATGATGTCATCAGTGATGTCATCGATGATGTCATCAGTGATGTCATCGATGATGTCATCAGTGATGTCAACGGTGACGTTGTCGATAAAGTTATAATTGTTGTCAATTATTGTTATCAGTGATCTCGGAAATGATGTCAACCATATACTATTAATGATGTCATAATAGTGCTTTTAAAAGCACTATATTGTAATCCGTCTTCTTCTTCTTCCATCCATTGTTATGCGATTAATACAGCCCGAACCGCTTTGCGCACAGACTCCGTCAGTACTTAAACTGGTCAGTACTTAAGCTGGTCTTCAAAGGATGGCACCTAAGTCTCTTTTAAAGGGACAATACTTAAGCTGCTCTTAAAGGGACAGTATATAGGTACTTTAAAACTTTGGCACCTAAGTCGCTCCTTAAGGGACTGTACCAAAGTTGCATCTGAAAGGGATTGTACCAAAGTTACTCATTGATGATCATCAGTGATGTCAACAATGAAATTGTCCATAAAGTTATTATTGTTGTCAATGATTGTCATCAGTGATGTAATTGATGTCATCGATGATGTCATCAGTGAGGTCAACGATTATGTCATCGGTGATGTCATCGATGATGTCATCAGTGATGTCATCAGTGATGTCATCGATGATGTCATCAGTGATGTCATCGATGATGTCATCAGTGATGTCATCGATGATGTCATCAGTGATGTCATCGATGATGTCATCAGTGATGTCATCGATGATGTCATCAGTGATGTCATCGATGATGTCATCAGTGATGTCATCGATGATGTCATCAGTGATGTCAACGGTGACGTTGTCGATAAAGTTATAATTGTTGTCAATTATGTTATCAGTGATCTCGGAAATGATGTCAACCAATATACTATTAATGATGTCATAATAGTGCTTTTAAAAGCACTATATTGTAATCCGTCTTCTTCTTCTTCCATCCATTGTTATGCGATTAATACAGCCCGAACCGCTTTGCGCACAGACTCCGTCAGTACTTAAACTGGTCAGTACTTAAGCTGGTCTTCAAAGGATGGCACCTAAGTCTCTTTTAAAGGGACAATACTTAAGCTGCTCTTAAAGGGACAGTATATGGTACTTTAAAACTTTGGCACCTAAGTCGCTCCTTAAGGGACTGTACCAAAGTTGCTCTGAAAGGGATTGTACCAAAGTTACTCATTGATGATCATCAGTGATGTCAACAATGAAATTGTCCATAAAGTTATATGTTGTCAATGATTGTCATCAGTGATGTCATCGATGATGTCATCAGTGATGTCATCGATGATGTCATCAGTGATGTCATCGATGATGTCATCAGTGATGTCATCGATGATGTCATCAGTGATGTCATCGATGATGTCATCGATGATGTCATCGATGATGTCATCGATGATGTCATCAGTGATGTCATCGATGATGTCATCGATGATGTCATCGTTGATGTCATCGATGATGTCATCGTGATGTCATCGATGATGTCATCAGTGATGTCATCGGTGATGTCATCGATGATGTCATCGATGATGTCATCGATGATGTCATCGATGATGTCATCAGTGATGTCATCGATGATGTCATCAGTGATGTCATCGATGATGTCATCAGTGATGTCATCGATGATGTCATCGATGATGTCATCAGTGATGTCATCGATGATGTCATCAGTGATGTCATCGATGATGTCATCAGTGATGTCAACGGTGACGTTGTCGATAAAGTTATAATTGTTGTCAATATTGTTATCAGTGATCTCGGAAATGATGTCAACCAATATACTATTAATGATGTCATAATAGTGCTTTTAAAAGCACTATATTGTAATCCGTCTTCTTCTTCTTCCATCCATTGTTATGCGATTAATACAGCCCGAACCGCTTTGCGCACAGACTCCGTCAGTACTTAAACTGGTCAGTACTTAAGCTGGTCTTCAAAGGATGGCATCTAAGTCTCTTTTAAAGGGACAATACTTAAGCTGCTCTTAAAGGGACAGTATATAGGTACTTAAAACTTTGGCACCTAAGTCGCTCCTTAAGGGACTGTACCAAAGTTGCTCTGAAAGGGATTGTACCAAAGTTACTCATTGATGATCATCAGTGATGTCAACAATGAAATTGTCCATAAAGTTATTATTGTTGTCAATGATTGTCATCAGTGATGTAATTGATGTAATCGATGATGTCATCGGTGATGTCATCGATGATGTCATCGGTGATGTCATCGATGATGTCATCAATGATGTCATCAGTGATGTCATCGATGATGTCATCAGTGATGTCATCGATGATGTCATCAGTGATGTCATCGATGATGTCATCAGTGATGTCATCGATGATGTCATCAGTGATGTCATCGATGATGTCATCAGTGATGTCATCGATGATGTCATCAGTGATGTCATCGATGATGTCATCAGTGATGTCATCGATGATGTCATCAGTGATGTCAACGGTGACGTTGTCGATAAAGTTATAATTGTTGTCAATATTGTTATCAGTGATCTCGGAAATGATGTCAACCAATATACTATTAATGATGTCATAATAGTGCTTTTAAAAGCACTATATTGTAATCCGTCTTCTTCTTCTTCCATCCATTGTTATGCGATTAATACAGCCCGAACCGCTTTGCGCACAGACTCCGTCAGTACTTAAACTGGTCAGTACTTAAGCTGGTCTTCAAAGGATGGCACCTAAGTCTCTTTTAAAGGGACAATACTTAAGCTGCTCTTAAAGGGACAGTATATAGGTACTTTAAAACTTTGGCACCTAAGTCGCTCCTTAAGGGACTGTACCAAAGTTGCTCTGAAAGGGATTGTACCAAAGTTACTCATTGATGATCATCAGTGATGTCAACAATGAAATTGTCCATAAAGTTATTATTGTTGTCAATGATTGTCATCAGTGATGTCATCGATGATGTCATCAGTGATGTCATCGATGATGTCATCAGTGATGTCATCGATGATGTCATCAGTGATGTCATCGATGATGTCATCAGTGATGTCATCGATGATGTCATCGATGATGTCATCGATGATGTCATCGATGATGTCATCGATGATGTCATCAGTGATGTCATCGATGATGTCATCGATGATGTCATCGATGATGTCATCGATGATGTCATCGTTGATGTCATCGATGATGTCATCGATGATGTCATCGTGATGTCATCGATGATGTCATCGATGATGTCATCGATGATGTCATCGATGATGTCATCAGTGATGTCATCGATGATGTCATCAGTGATGTCATCGATGATGTCATCAGTGATGTCATCGATGATGTCATCAGTGATGTCATCGATGATGTCATCGATGATGTCATCAGTGATGTCATCGATGATGTCATCAGTGATGTCATCGATGATGTCATCAGTGATGTCATCGATGATGTCATCAGTGATGTCAACGGTGACGTTGTCGATAAAGTTATAATTGTTGTCAATTATTGTTATCAGTGATCTCGGAAATGATGTCAACCAATATACTATTAATGATGTCATAATAGTGCTTTTAAAAGCACTATATTGTAATCCGTCTTCTTCTTCTTCCATCCATTGTTATGCGATTAATACAGCCCGAACCGCTTTGCGCACAGACTCCGTCAGTACTTAAACTGGTCAGTACTTAAGCTGGTCTTCAAAGGATGGCACCTAAGTCTCTTTTAAAGGGACAATACTTAAGCTGCTCTTAAAGGGACAGTATATAGGTACTTTAAAACTTTGGCACCTAAGTCGCTCCTTAAGGGACTGTACCAAAGTTGCTCTGAAAGGGATTGTACCAAAGTTACTCATTGATGATCATCAGTGATGTCAACAATGAAATTGTCCATAAAGTTATTATTGTTGTCAATGATTGTCATCAGTGATGTAATTGATGTCATCGATGATGTCATCAGTGAGGTTAACGATTATGTAATCGGTGATGTCATCGATGATGTCATCAGTGATGTCATCAGTGATGTCATCAGTGATGTCATCGATGATGTCATCGGTGATGTCATCGATGATGTCATCGGTGATGTCATCGATGATGTCATCGGTGATGTCATCGATGATGTCATCAGTGATGTCATCGATGATGTCATCAGTGATGTCATCGATGATGTCATCAGTGATGTCATCGATGATGTCATCAGTGATGTCATCGATGATGTCATCAGTGATGTCATCGATGATGTCATCGATGATGTCATCGATGATGTCATCAGTGATGTCATCGCTGATGTCATCGATGATGTCATCGCTGATGTCATCGATGATGTCATCAGTGATGTCATCGATGATGTCATCAGTGATGTCATCAATGATGTCATCGATGATGTCATCAGTGATGTCATCGATGATGTCATCGATGATGTCATCAATGATGTCATCGATGATGTCATCAGTGATGTCATCAATGATGTCATCGATGATGTCATCAGTGATGTCATCGATGATGTCATCGATGATGTCATCAGTGATGTCATCGATGATGTCATCGGTGATGTCATCGATGATGTCATCGGTGATGTCATCGATGATGTCATCGATGATGTCATCAGTGATGTCATCGATGATGTCATCAGTGATGTCATCGATGATGTCATCAGTGATGTCATCGATGATGTCATCAGTGATGTCATCAGTGATGTCATCAGTGATGTCATCGATGATGTCATCAGTGATGTCATCGATGATGTCATCGATGATGTCATCAGTGATGTCATCGATGATGTCATCAGTGATGTCATCGATGATGTCATCGATGATGTCATCGATGATGTCATCAGTGATGTCATCAGTGATGTCATCGATGATGTCATCGATGATGTCATGGGTGATGTCATCAGTGTTGTCATCGATGATGTCATCGATGATGTCATCGATGATGTCATCAGTGATGTCATCGATGATGTCATCAGTGATGTCATCGATGATGTCATCAGTGATGTCATCGATGATGTCATCAGTGATGTCATCGATGATGTCATCAGTGATGTCATCGATGATGTCATCAGTGATGTCATCGATGATGTCATCAGTGATGTCATCGATGATGTCATCATGATGTCATCAGTGATGTCATCGATGATGTCATCGATGATGTCATCAGTGATGTCATCGATGATGTCATCGATGATGTCATCATGATGTCATCGATGATGTCATCAGTGATGTCATCAATGATGTCATCGATGATGTCATCAGTGATGTCATCGATGATGTCATCGATGATGTCATCAGTGATGTCATCGATGATGTCATCAGTGATGTCATCGATGATGTCATCAGTGATGTCAACGGTGACGTTGTCGATAAAGTTATAATTGTTGTCAATTATTGTTATCAGTGATCTCGGAAATGATGTCAACCAATATACTATTAATGATGTCATAATAGTGCTTTTAAAAGCACTATATTGTAATCCGTCTTCTTCTTCTTCCATCCATTGTTATGCGATTAATACAGCCCGAACCGCTTTGCGCACAGACTCCGTCAGTACTTAAACTGGTCAGTACTTAAGCTGGTCTTCAAAGGATGGCACCTAAGTCTCTTTTAAAGGGACAATACTTAAGCTGCTCTTAAAGGGACAGTATATAGGTACTTTAAAACTTTGGCACCTAAGTCGCTCCTTAAGGGACTGTACCAAAGTTGCTCTGAAAGGGATTGTACCAAAGTTACTCATTGATGATCATCAGTGATGTCAACAATGAAATTGTCCATAAAGTTATTATTGTTGTCAATGATTGTCATCAGTGATGTAATTGATGTCATCGATGATGTCATCAGTGAGGTTAACGATTATGTAATCGGTGATGTCATCGATGATGTCATCAGTGATGTCATCAGTGATGTCATCAGTGATGTCATCGATGATGTCATCGGTGATGTCATCGATGATGTCATCAGTGATGTCATCGATGATGTCATCGATGATGTCATCGGTGATGTCATCGGTGATGTCATCGATGATGTCATCGATGATGTCATCGGTGATGTCATCAGTGATGTCATCGATGATGTCATCGATGATGTCATCGTGATGTCATCGATGATGTCATCAGTGATGTCATCGATGATGTCATCAGTGATGTCATCGATGATGTCATCGTGATGTCATCAGTGATGTCATCGATGATGTCATCAGTGATGTCATCGATGATGTCATCAGTGATGTCATCGATGATGTCATCAGTGATGTCATCGATGATGTCATCGATGATGTCATCAGTGATGTCATCAATGATGTCATCGATGATGTCATCAGTGATGTCATCGATGATGTCATCGATGATGTCATCATGATGTCATCGATGATGTCATCAGTGATGTCATCAATGATGTCATCGATGATGTCATCAGTGATGTCATCGATGATGTCATCGATGATGTCATCAGTGATGTCATCGATGATGTCATCAGTGATGTCATCGATGATGTCATCAGTGATGTCATCGATGATGTCATCAGTGATGTCATCGATGATGTCATCAGTGATGTCATCGATGATGTCATCGATGATGTCATCAGTGATGTCATCGATGATGTCATCAGTGATGTCATCGATGATGTCATCGATGATGTCATCAGTGATGTCATCGATGATGTCATCAGTGATGTCATCGATGATGTCATCAGTGATGTCATCGATGATGTCATCGATGATGTCATCAGTGATGTCATCGATGATGTCATCAGTGATGTCATCGATGATGTCATCAGTGATGTCATCGATGATGTCATCAGTGATGTCATCGATGATGTCATCAGTGATGTCATCGATGATGTCATCAGTGATGTCAACGGTGACGTTGTCGATAAAGTTATAATTGTTGTCAATTATTGTTATCAGTGATCTCGGAAATGATGTCAACCAATATACTATTAATGATGTCATAATAGTGCTTTTAAAAGCACTATATTGTAATCCGTCTTCTTCTTCTTCCATCCATTGTTATGCGATTAATACAGCCCGAACCGCTTTGCGCACAGACTCCGTCAGTACTTAAACTGGTCAGTACTTAAGCTGGTCTTCAAAGGATGGCACCTAAGTCTCTTTTAAAGGGACAATACTTAAGCTGCTCTTAAAGGGACAGTATATAGGTACTTTAAAACTTTGGCACCTAAGTCGCTCCTTAAGGGACTGTACCAAAGTTGCTCTGAAAGGGATTGTACCAAAGTTACTCATTGATGATCATCAGTGATGTCAACAATGAAATTGTCCATAAAGTTATTATTGTTGTCAATGATTGTCATCAGTGATGTAATTGATGTCATCGATGATGTCATCAGTGAGGTTAACGATTATGTAATCGGTGATGTCATCGATGATGTCATCAGTGATGTCATCAGTGATGTCATCGGTGATGTCATCGATGATGTCATCGGTGATGTCATCGATGATGTCATCGGTGATGTCATCGATGATGTCATCGGTGATGTCATCGATGATGTCATCAGTGATGTCATCGATGATGTCATCAGTGATGTCATCGATGATGTCATCAGTGATGTCATCGATGATGTCATCAGTGATGTCATCGATGATGTCATCAGTGATGTCATCGATGATGTCATCGATGATGTCATCGATGATGTCATCGATGATGTCATCAGTGATGTCATCGGTGATGTCATCGATGATGTCATCGATGATGTCATCAGTGATGTCATCGGTGATGTCATCAGTGATGTCATCAATGATGTCATCGATGATGTCATCAGTGATGTCATCGATGATGTCATCGATGATGTCATCAATGATGTCATCGATGATGTCATCAGTGATGTCATCAATGATGTCATCGATGATGTCATCAGTGATGTCATCGATGATGTCATCGATGATGTCATCAGTGATGTCATCGATGATGTCATCGTGATGTCATCGATGATGTCATCAGTGATGTCATCGATGATGTCATCGATGATGTCATCGTGATGTCATCGATGATGTCATCAGTGATGTCATCGATGATGTCATCAGTGATGTCATCGATGATGTCATCAGTGATGTCATCGTGATGTCATCAGTGATGTCATCGATGATGTCATCAGTGATGTCATCGATGATGTCATCGTTGATGTCATCGATGATGTCATCAGTGATGTCATCGGTGATGTCATCGATGATGTCATCGATGATGTCATCGGTGATGTCATCAGTGATGTCATCGATGATGTCATCGAGGATGTCATCGATGATGTCATCAGTGATGTCATCGATGATGTCATCAGTGATGTCATCGATGATGTCATCAGTGATGTCATCGATGATGTCATCAGTGATGTCATCGATGATGTCATCAGTGATGTCATCGATGATGTCATCAGTGATGTCATCGATGATGTCATCAGTGATGTCATCGATGATGTCATCAATGATGTCATCAGTGATGTCATCAATGATGTCATCGATGATGTCATCAGTGATGTCATCGATGATGTCATCGATGATGTCATCAATGATGTCATCGATGATGTCATCAGTGATGTCATCAATGATGTCATTGATGATGTCATCAGTGATGTCATCGATGATGTCATCGATGATGTCATCAGTGATGTCATCGATGATGTCATCAGTGATGTCATCGATGATGTCATCAGTGATGTCAACGGTGACGTTGTCGATAAAGTTATAATTGTTGTCAATTATTGTTATCAGTGATCTCGGAAATGATGTCAACCAATATACTATTAATGATGTCATAATAGTGCTTTTAAAAGCACTATATTGTAATCCGTCTTCTTCTTCTTCCATCCATTGTTATGCGATTAATACAGCCCGAACCGCTTTGCGCACAGACTCCGTCAGTACTTAAACTGGTCAGTACTTAAGCTGGTCTTCAAAGGATGGCACCTAAGTCTCTTTTAAAGGGACAATACTTAAGCTGCTCTTAAAGGGACAGTATATAGGTACTTTAAAACTTTGGCACCTAAGTCGCTCCTTAAGGGACTGTACCAAAGTTGCTCTGAAAGGGATTGTACCAAAGTTACTCATTGATGATCATCAGTGATGTCAACAATGAAATTGTCCATAAAGTTATTATTGTTGTCAATGATTGTCATCAGTGATGTAATTGATGTCATCGATGATGTCATCAGTGAGGTTAACGATTATGTAATCGGTGATGTCATCGATGATGTCATCAGTGATGTCATCAGTGATGTCATCAGTATGTCATCGATGATGTCATCGGTGATGTCATCGATGATGTCATCGGTGATGTCATCGATGATGTCATCGATGATGTCATCGATGATGTCATCGGTGATGTCATCGGTGATGTCATCGTGATGTCATCGATGATGTCATCGGTGATGTCATCAGTGATGTCATCGATGATGTCATCGATGATGTCATCGATGATGTCATCAGTGATGTCATCGATGATGTCATCAGTGATGTCATCGATGATGTCATCAGTGATGTCATCGATGATGTCATCAGTGATGTCATCGATGATGTCATCAGTGATGTCATCGATGATGTCATCAGTGATGTCATCGATGATGTCATCAGTGATGTCATCAATGATGTCATCGATGATGTCATCAGTGATGTCATCGATGATGTCATCGATGATGTCATCAATGATGTCATCGATGATGTCATCAGTGATGTCATCAATGATGTCATCGATGATGTCATCAGTGATGTCATCGATGATGTCATCGATGATGTCATCAGTGATGTCATCGATGATGTCATCAGTGATGTCATCGATGATGTCATCAGTGATGTCATCGATGATGTCATCAGTGATGTCAACGGTGACGTTGTCGATAAAGTTATAATTGTTGTCAATTATTGTTATCAGTGATCTCGGAAATGATGTCAACCAATATACTATTAATGATGTCATAATAGTGCTTTTAAAAGCACTATATTGTAATCCGTCTTCTTCTTCTTCCATCCATTGTTATGCGATTAATACAGCCCGAACCGCTTTGCGCACAGACTCCGTCAGTACTTAAACTGGTCAGTACTTAAGCTGGTCTTCAAAGGATGGCACCTAAGTCTCTTTTAAAGGGACAATACTTAAGCTGCTCTTAAAGGGACAGTATATAGGTACTTTAAAACTTTGGCACCTAAGTCGCTCCTTAAGGGACTGTACCAAAGTTGCTCTGAAAGGGATTGTACCAAAGTTACTCATTGATGATCATCAGTGATGTCAACAATGAAATTGTCCATAAAGTTATTAGTGTTGTCAATGATTGTCATCAGTGATGTCATCGATGATGTCATCAGTGATGTCATCGATGATGTCATCAGTGATGTCATCGATGATGTCATCAGTGATGTCATCGATGATGTCATCAGTGATGTCATCGATGATGTCATCGATGATGTCATCGATGATGTCATCGATGATGTCATCAGTGATGTCATCGGTGATGTCATCGATGATGTCATCGATGATGTCATCAGTGATGTCATCGATGATGTCATCAGTGATGTCATCAATGATGTCATCGATGATGTCATCAGTGATGTCATCGATGATGTCATCGATGATGTCATCAATGATGTCATCGATGATGTCATCAGTGATGTCATCAATGATGTCATCGATGATGTCATCAGTGATGTCATCGATGATGTCATCGATGATGTCATCAGTGATGTCATCGATGATGTCATCGGTGATGTCATCGATGATGTCATCGGTGATGTCATCGATGATGTCATCGATGATGTCATCAGTGATGTCATCGATGATGTCATCAGTGATGTCATCGATGATGTCATCAGTGATGTCATCAGTGATGTCATCAGTGATGTCATCGATGATGTCATCAGTGATGTCATCGATGATGTCATCAGTGATGTCATCGATGACGTCAACGATGATGTCATCGATGATGTCATCGATGATGTCATCAGTGATGTCATCGGTGATGTCATCGATGATGTCATCGATGATGTCATCGGTGATGTCATCAGTGATGTCATCGATGATGTCATCGATGATGTCATCGATGATGTCATCAGTGATGTCATCGATGATGTCATCAGTGATGTCATCGATGATGTCATCAGTGATGTCATCGATGATGTCATCAGTGATGTCATCGATGATGTCATCAGTGATGTCATCGATGATGTCATCAGTGATGTCATCGATGATGTCATCAGTGATGTCATCGATGATGTCATCAGTGATGTCATCGATGATGTCATCAGTGATGTCATCGATGATGTCATCAATGATGTCATCGGTGATGTCATCAATGATGTCATCGATGATGTCATCAGTGATGTCATCGATGATGTCATCGATGATGTCATCAATGATGTCATCGATGATGTCATCAGTGATGTCATCAATGATGTCATTGATGATGTCATCAGTGATGTCATCGATGATGTCATCGATGATGTCATCAGTGATGTCATCGATGATGTCATCAGTGATGTCATCGATGATGTCATCAGTGATGTCAACGGTGACGTTGTCGATAAAGTTATAATTGTTGTCAATTATTGTTATCAGTGATCTCGGAAATGATGTCAACCAATATACTATTAATGATGTCATAATAGTGCTTTTAAAAGCACTATATTGTAATCCGTCTTCTTCTTCTTCCATCCATTGTTATGCGATTAATACAGCCCGAACCGCTTTGCGCACAGACTCCGTCAGTACTTAAACTGGTCAGTACTTAAGCTGGTCTTCAAAGGATGGCACCTAAGTCTCTTTTAAAGGGACAATACTTAAGCTGCTCTTAAAGGGACAGTATATAGGTACTTTAAAACTTTGGCACCTAAGTCGCTCCTTAAGGGACTGTACCAAAGTTGCTCTGAAAGGGATTGTACCAAAGTTACTCATTGATGATCATCAGTGATGTCAACAATGAAATTGTCCATAAAGTTATTATTGTTGTCAATGATTGTCATCAGTGATGTAATTGATGTCATCGATGATGTCATCAGTGAGGTTAACGATTATGTAATCGGTGATGTCATCGATGATGTCATCAGTGATGTCATCAGTGATGTCATCATTATGTCATCGATGATGTCATCGGTGATGTCATCGATGATGTCATCAGTGATGTCATCGATGATGTCATCGATGATGTCATCGATGATGTCATCGGTGATGTCATCGGTGATGTCATCGATGATGTCATCGATGATGTCATCGGTGATGTCATCAGTGATGTCATCGATGATGTCATCGATGATGTCATCGATGATGTCATCAGTGATGTCATCGATGATGTCATCAGTGATGTCATCGATGATGTCATCAGTGATGTCATCGATGATGTCATCAGTGATGTCATCGATGATGTCATCAGTGATGTCATCGATGATGTCATCGATGATGTCATCAGTGATGTCATCGATGATGTCATCAGTGATGTCATCGATGATGTCATCAGTGATGTCATCGGTGACGTTGTCGATGATGTCATCAGTGATGTCATCGATGATGTCATCAGTGATGTCAACGGTGACGTTGTCGATAAAGTTATAATTGTTGTCAATTATTGTTATCAGTGATCTCGGAAATGATGTCAACCAATATACTATTAATGATGTCATAATAGTGCTTTTAAAAGCACTATATTGTAATCCGTCTTCTTCTTCTTCCATCCATTGTTATGCGATTAATACAGCCCGAACCGCTTTGCGCACAGACTCCGTCAGTACTTAAACTGGTCAGTACTTAAGCTGGTCTTCAAAGGATGGCACCTAAGTCTCTTTTAAAGGGACAATACTTAAGCTGCTCTTAAAGGGACAGTATATAGGTACTTTAAAACTTTGGCACCTAAGTCGCTCCTTAAGGGACTGTACCAAAGTTGCTCTGAAAGGGATTGTACCAAAGTTACTCATTGATGATCATCAGTGATGTCAACAATGAAATTGTCCATAAAGTTATTATTGTTGTCAATGATTGTCATCAGTGATGTAATTGATGTCATCGATGATGTCATCAGTGAGGTTAACGATTATGTAATCGGTGATGTCATCGATGATGTCATCAGTGATGTCATCAGTGATGTCATCAGTTATGTCATCGATGATGTCATCGGTGATGTCATCGATGATGTCATCAGTGATGTCATCGATGATGTCATCGATGATGTCATCGATGATGTCATCGGTGATGTCATCGGTGATGTCATCGATGATGTCATCGATGATGTCATCAGTGATGTCATCGTGATGTCATCGATGATGTCATCGATGATGTCATCGATGATGTCATCGATGATGTCATCAGTGATGTCATCGATGATGTCATCAGTGATGTCATCGATGATGTCATCAGTGATGTCATCGATGATGTCATCAGTGATGTCATCGATGATGTCATCAGTGATGTCATCGATGATGTCATCAGTGATGTCATCAATGAGGTCATCGATGATGTCATCAGTGATGTCATCGATGATGTCATCGATGATGTCATCAGTGATGTCATCGATGATGTCATCAGTGATGTCATCGATGATGTCATCGGTGATGTCATCGATGATGTCATCGATGATGTCATCAGTGATGTCATCGATGATGTCATCAGTGATGTCATCGATGATGTCATCAGTGATGTCATCAGTGATGTCATCAGTGATGTCATCGATGATGTCATCAGTGATGTCATCAGTGATGTCATCGATGATGTCATCGATGATGTCATCGATGATGTCATCGGTGATGTCATCTGTGATGTCATCGATGATGTCATCGTTGATGTCATCGATGATGTCATCAGTGATGTCATCGATGATGTCATCAGTGATGTCATCGATGATGTCATCAGTGATGTCATCGATGATGTCATCAGTGATGTCATCGATGATGTCATCAGTGATGTCATCGATGATGTCATCAGTGATGTCATCGATGATGTCATCGATGATGTCATCAGTGATGTCATCGATGATGTCATCGATGATGTCATCAGTGATGTCATCGATGATGTCATCGATGATGTCATCGATGATGTCATCGTGATGTCATCGATGATGTCATCGTTGATGTCATCGATGATGTCATCAGTGATGTCATCGATGATGTCATCGATGATGTCATCGATGATGTCATCGTGATGTCATCGATGATGTCATCAGTGATGTCATCGATGATGTCATCAGTGATGTCATCGATGATGTCATCAGTGATGTCATCGATGATGTCATCAGTGATGTCATCGATGATGTCATCAATGATGTCATCAGTGATGTCATCAATGATGTCATCGATGATGTCATCAGTGATGTCATCGATGATGTCATCGATGATGTCATCAATGATGTCATCGATGATGTCATCAGTGATGTCATCAATGATGTCATCGATGATGTCATCAGTGATGTCATCGATGATGTCATCGATGATGTCATCAGTGATGTCATCGATGATGTCATCAGTGATGTCATCGATGATGTCATCAGTGATGTCAACGGTGACGTTGTCGATAAAGTTATAATTGTTGTCAATTATTGTTATCAGTGATCTCGGAAATGATGTCAACCAATATACTATTAATGATGTCATAATAGTGCTTTTAAAAGCACTATATTGTAATCCGTCTTCTTCTTCTTCCATCCATTGTTATGCGATTAATACAGCCCGAACCGCTTTGCGCACAGACTCCGTCAGTACTTAAACTGGTCAGTACTTAAGCTGGTCTTCAAAGGATGGCACCTAAGTCTCTTTTAAAGGGACAATACTTAAGCTGCTCTTAAAGGGACAGTATATAGGTACTTTAAAACTTTGGCACCTAAGTCGCTCCTTAAGGGACTGTACCAAAGTTGCTCTGAAAGGGATTGTACCAAAGTTACTCATTGATGATCATCAGTGATGTCAACAATGAAATTGTCCATAAAGTTATTATTGTTGTCAATGATTGTCATCAGTGATGTAATTGATGTCATCGATGATGTCATCAGTGAGGTTAACGATTATGTAATCGGTGATGTCATCGATGATGTCATCAGTGATGTCATCAGTGATGTCATCAGTTATGTCATCGATGATGTCATCGGTGATGTCATCGATGATGTCATCGGTGATGTCATCGATGATGTCATCGATGATGTCATCGATGATGTCATCGGTGATGTCATCGTGATGTCATCGGTGATGTCATCGATGATGTCATGGATGATGTCATCAGTGATGTCATCGATGATGTCATCGATGATGTCATCGATGATGTCATCAGTGATGTCATCGATGATGTCATCAGTGATGTCATCGATGATGTCATCAGTGATGTCATCGATGATGTCATCAGTGATGTCATCGATGATGTCATCAGTGATGTCATCGATGATGTCATCAGTGATGTCATCGATGATGTCATCAGTGATGTCATCAATGATGTCATCGATGATGTCATCAGTGATGTCATCGATGATGTCATCGATGATGTCATCAATGATGTCATCGATGATGTCATCAGTGATGTCATCAATGATGTCATCGATGATGTCATCAGTGATGTCATCGTGATGTCATCGATGATGTCATCAGTGATGTCATCGATGATGTCATCAGTGATGTCATCGATGATGTCATCAGTGATGTCATCGATGATGTCATCAGTGATGTCAACGGTGACGTTGTCGATAAAGTTATAATTGTTGTCAATTATTGTTATCAGTGATCTCGGAAATGATGTCAACCAATATACTATTAATGATGTCATAATAGTGCTTTTAAAAGCACTATATTGTAATCCGTCTTCTTCTTCTTCCATCCATTGTTATGCGATTAATACAGCCCGAACCGCTTTGCGCACAGACTCCGTCAGTACTTAAACTGGTCAGTACTTAAGCTGGTCTTCAAAGGATGGCACCTAAGTCTCTTTTAAAGGGACAATACTTAAGCTGCTCTTAAAGGGACAGTATATAGGTACTTTAAAACTTTGGCACCTAAGTCGCTCCTTAAGGGACTGTACCAAAGTTGCTCTGAAAGGGATTGTACCAAAGTTACTCATTGATGATCATCAGTGATGTCAACAATGAAATTGTCCATAAAGTTATTATTGTTGTCAATGATTGTCATCAGTGATGTCATCGATGATGTCATCAGTGATGTCATCGATGATGTCATCAGTGATGTCATCGATGATGTCATCAGTGATGTCATCGATGATGTCATCATGATGTCATCGATGATCATCGTGATGTCATCGATGATGTCATCGATGATGTCATCGATGATGTCATCGATGATGTCATCAGTGATGTCATCGATGATGTCATCGATGATGTCATCGATGATGTCATCAGTGATGTCATCGATGATGTCATCAGTGATGTCATCAATGATGTCATCGATGATGTCATCAGTGATGTCATCGATGATGTCATCGATGATGTCATCAATGATGTCATCGATGATGTCATCAGTGATGTCATCAATGATGTCATCGATGATGTCATCAGTGATGTCATCGATGATGTCATCGATGATGTCATCAGTGATGTCATCGATGATGTCATCAGTGATGTCATCGATGATGTCATCGGTGATGTCATCGATGATGTCATCGATGATGTCATCAGTGATGTCATCGATGATGTCATCAGTGATGTCATCGATGATGTCATCAGTGATGTCATCAGTGATGTCATCAGTGATGTCATCGATGATGTCATCAGTGATGTCATCGATGATGTCATCAGTGATGTCATCGATGATGTCATCGATGATGTCATCGATGATGTCATCGATGATGTCATCAGTGATGTCATCGGTGATGTCATCGATGATGTCATCGATGATGTCATCGGTGATGTCATCAGTGATGTCATCGATGATGTCATCGATGATGTCATCGATGATGTCATCAGTGATGTCATCGATGATGTCATCAGTGATGTCATCGATGATGTCATCAGTGATGTCATCGATGATGTCATCAGTGATGTCATCGATGATGTCATCAGTGATGTCATCGATGATGTCATCAGTGATGTCATCGATGATGTCATCAGTGATGTCATCGATGATGTCATCAGTGATGTCATCGATGATGTCATCAATGATGTCATCGGTGATGTCATCAATGATGTCATCGATGATGTCATCAGTGATGTCATCGATGATGTCATCGATGATGTCATCAATGATGTCATCGATGATGTCATCAGTGATGTCATCAATGATGTCATTGATGATGTCATCAGTGATGTCATCGATGATGTCATCGATGATGTCATCAGTGATGTCATCGATGATGTCATCAGTGATGTCATCGATGATGTCATCAGTGATGTCAACGGTGACGTTGTCGATAAAGTTATAATTGTTGTCAATTATTGTTATCAGTGATCTCGGAAATGATGTCAACCAATATACTATTAATGATGTCATAATAGTGCTTTTAAAAGCACTATATTGTAATCCGTCTTCTTCTTCTTCCATCCATTGTTATGCGATTAATACAGCCCGAACCGCTTTGCGCACAGACTCCGTCAGTACTTAAACTGGTCAGTACTTAAGCTGGTCTTCAAAGGATGGCACCTAAGTCTCTTTTAAAGGGACAATACTTAAGCTGCTCTTAAAGGGACAGTATATAGGTACTTTAAAACTTTGGCACCTAAGTCGCTCCTTAAGGGACTGTACCAAAGTTGCTCTGAAAGGGATTGTACCAAAGTTACTCATTGATGATCATCAGTGATGTCAACAATGAAATTGTCCATAAAGTTATTATTGTTGTCAATGATTGTCATCAGTGATGTAATTGATGTCATCGATGATGTCATCAGTGAGGTTAACGATTATGTAATCGGTGATGTCATCGATGATGTCATCAGTGATGTCATCAGTGATGTCATCAGTGATGTCATCGATGATGTCATCGGTGATGTCATCGATGATGTCATCAGTGATGTCATCGATGATGTCATCGATGATGTCATCGATGATGTCATCGGTGATGTCATCGGTGATGTCATCGATGATGTCATCGATGATGTCATCGGTGATGTCATCAGTGATGTCATCGATGATGTCATCGATGATGTCATCGATGATGTCATCAGTGATGTCATCGATGATGTCATCAGTGATGTCATCGATGATGTCATCAGTGATGTCATCGATGATGTCATCAGTGATGTCATCGATGATGTCATCAGTGATGTCATCGATGATGTCATCGATGATGTCATCAGTGATGTCATCGATGATGTCATCAGTGATGTCATCGATGATGTCATCAGTGATGTCATCGGTGATGTGTCGATGATGTCATCAGTGATGTCATCGATGATGTCATCAGTGATGTCAACGGTGACGTTGTCGATAAAGTTATAATTGTTGTCAATTATTGTTATCAGTGATCTCGGAAATGATGTCAACCAATATACTATTAATGATGTCATAATAGTGCTTTTAAAAGCACTATATTGTAATCCGTCTTCTTCTTCTTCCATCCATTGTTATGCGATTAATACAGCCCGAACCGCTTTGCGCACAGACTCCGTCAGTACTTAAACTGGTCAGTACTTAAGCTGGTCTTCAAAGGATGGCACCTAAGTCTCTTTTAAAGGGACAATACTTAAGCTGCTCTTAAAGGGACAGTATATAGGTACTTTAAAACTTTGGCACCTAAGTCGCTCCTTAAGGGACTGTACCAAAGTTGCTCTGAAAGGGATTGTACCAAAGTTACTCATTGATGATCATCAGTGATGTCAACAATGAAATTGTCCATAAAGTTATTATTGTTGTCAATGATTGTCATCAGTGATGTAATTGATGTCATCGATGATGTCATCAGTGAGGTTAACGATTATGTAATCGGTGATGTCATCGATGATGTCATCAGTGATGTCATCAGTGATGTCATCAGTTATGTCATCGATGATGTCATCGGTGATGTCATCGATGATGTCATCAGTGATGTCATCGATGATGTCATCGATGATGTCATCGGTGATGTCATCGGTGATGTCATCGATGATGTCATCGATGATGTCATGGGTGATGTCATCAGTGATGTCATCGATGATGTCATCGATGATGTCATCGATGATGTCATCGATGATGTCATCAGTGATGTCATCGATGATGTCATCAGTGATGTCATCGATGATGTCATCAGTGATGTCATCGATGATGTCATCAGTGATGTCATCGATGATGTCATCAGTGATGTCATCGATGATGTCATCAGTGATGTCATCGATGATGTCATCAGTGATGTCATCAATGATGTCATCGATGATGTCATCAGTGATGTCATCGATGATGTCATCGATGATGTCATCAATGATGTCATCGATGATATCATCAGTGATGTCATCAATGATGTCATCGATGATGTCATGGGTGATGTCATCAGTGATGTCATCGATGATGTCATCGATGATGTCATCAGTGATGTCATCGATGATGTCATCAGTGATGTCATCGATGATGTCATCAGTGATGTCATCGATGATGTCATCAGTGATGTCATCGATGATGTCATCAGTGATGTCATCATGATGTCATCGATGATGTCATCAGTGATGTCATCGATGATGTCATCGATGATGTCATCAATGATGTCATCGATGATGTCATCAGTGATGTCATCAATGATGTCATCGATGATGTCATCAGTGATGTCATCGATGATGTCATCGATGATGTCATCAGTGATGTCATCGATGATGTCATCAGTGATGTCATCGATGATGTCATCAGTGATGTCATCGATGATGTCATCAGTGATGTCAACGGTGACGTTGTCGATAAAGTTATAATTGTTGTCAATTATTGTTATCAGTGATCTCGGAAATGATGTCAACCAATATACTATTAATGATGTCATAATAGTGCTTTTAAAAGCACTATATTGTAATCCGTCTTCTTCTTCTTCCATCCATTGTTATGCGATTAATACAGCCCGAACCGCTTTGCGCACAGACTCCGGCAGTACTTAAACTGGTCAGTACTTAAGCTGGTCTTCAAAGGATGGCACCTAAGTCTCTTTTAAAGGGACAATACTTAAGCTGCTCTTAAAGGGACAGTATATAGGTACTTTAAAACTTTGGCACCTAAGTCGCTCCTTAAGGGACTGTACCAAAGTTGCTCTGAAAGGGATTGTACCAAAGTTACTCATTGATGATCATCAGTGATGTCAACAATGAAATTGTCCATAAAGTTATTATTGTTGTCAATGATTGTCATCAGTGATGTCATCGATGATGTCATCAGTGATGTCATCGATGATGTCATCAGTGATGTCATCGATGATGTCATCAGTGATGTCATCGATGATGTCATCGATGATGTCATCAGTGATGTCATCAATGATGTCATCGATGATGTCATCGATGATGTCATCGATGATGTCATCAGTGATGTCATCGATGATGTCATCGATGATGTCATCGATGATGTCATCGATGATGTCATCGTTGATGTCATCGATGATGTCATCAGTGATGTCATCGTGATGTCATCGATGATGTCATCGATGATGTCATCAGTGATGTCATCGATGATGTCATCGATGATGTCATCGATGATGTCATCAGTGATGTCATCGATGATGTCATCAGTGATGTCATCGATGATGTCATCAGTGATGTCATCGATGATGTCATCGATGATGTCATCAGTGATGTCATCGATGATGTCATCAGTGATGTCATCGATGATGTCATCAGTGATGTCAACGGTGACGTTGTCGATAAAGTTATAATTGTTGTCAATTATTGTTATCAGTGATCTCGGAAATGATGTCAACCAATATACTATTAATGATGTCATAATAGTGCTTTTAAAAGCACTATATTGTAATCCGTCTTCTTCTTCTTCCATCCATTGTTATGCGATTAATACAGCCCGAACCGCTTTGCGCACAGACTCCGTCAGTACTTAAACTGGTCAGTACTTAAGCTGGTCTTCAAAGGATGGCACCTAAGTCTCTTTTAAAGGGACAATACTTAAGCTGCTCTTAAAGGGACAGTATATAGGTACTTTAAAACTTTGGCACCTAAGTCGCTCCTTAAGGGACTGTACCAAAGTTGCTCTGAAAGGGATTGTACCAAAGTTACTCATTGATGATCATCAGTGATGTCAACAATGAAATTGTCCATAAAGTTATTATTGTTGTCAATGATTGTCATCAGTGATGTAATTGATGTCATCGATGATGTCATCAGTGAGGTTAACGATTATGTAATCGGTGATGTCATCGATGATGTCATCAGTGATGTCATCAGTGATGTCATCAGTTATGTCATCGATGATGTCATCGGTGATGTCATCGATGATGTCATCGTGATGTCATCGGTGACGTTGTCGATGATGTCATCGTTGATGTCATCGGTGATGTCATCGATGATGTCATCGCATGTAATGTCATCCATTGTTATGCGATTATCAGCCCGAACCGTCGCATCCGTCATACTTATGTCAGTCTTAAGTGAAAGATGTCTAAGTCGACAATGAAGCTGCTCTTCAGTATATGTCATCTTTGATAAGTCGTCAAGGGATGTACAAAGTTGCTCTGATGTCATCTCATGATGATCATCAGTGATGTCATCGATGATGTCATCGTTATTATTGTTGTCAATGATTGTCATCGATGATGTCATCGATGATGTCATCAGTGATGTCATCGATGATGTCATCGGTGATGTCATCGATGATGTCATCAGTGATGTCATCAGTGATGTCATCGTGATGTCATCGATGATGTCATCAGTGATGTCATCGATGATGTCATCGTGATGTCATCGATGATGTCATCGTGATGTCATCGATGATGTCATCAGTGATGTCATCGATGATGTCATCAGTGATGTCATCGATGATGTCATCAGTGATGTCATCGATGATGTCATCAGTGATGTCATCGATGATGTCATCAGTGATGTCATCGATGATGTCATCGATGATGTCATCGATGATGTCATCGATGATGTCATCGTGATGTCATCGGTGATGTCATCGATGATGTCATCGATGATGTCATCAGTGATGTCATCGATGATGTCATCAGTGATGTCATCAATGATGTCATCATGATGTCATGATGTCATCGATGATGTCATCGATGATGTCATCAATGATGTCATCGATGATGTCATCAGTGATGTCATCATGATGTCATCGATGATGTCATCAGTGATGTCATCGATGATGTCATCGATGATGTCATCAGTGATGTCATCGATGATGTCATCGGTGATGTCATCGATGATGTCATCGTGATGTCATCGATGATGTCATCATGTGTCATCGTGATGTCGATGATGTCATCAGTGATGTCATCGATGATGTCATCAGTGATGTCATCGATGATGTCATCGTGATGTCATCAGTGATGTCATCAGTGATGTCATCGATGATGTCATCAGTGATGTCATCGATGATGTCATCGATGATGTCATCGATGATGTCATCGATGATGTCATCGTGATGTCATCGATGATGTCATCGATGATGTCATCGATGATGTCATCAGTGATGTCATCGATGATGTCATCGATGATGTCATCGATGATGTCATCGTGATGTCATCGATGATGTCATCAGTGATGTCATCGATGATGTCATCAGTGATGTCATCGATGATGTCATCAGTGATGTCATCGATGATGTCATCAGTGATGTCATCGATGATGTCATCAGTGATGTCATCGATGATGTCATCAGTGATGTCATCGATGATGTCATCAATGATGTCATCAGTGATGTCATCAATGATGTCATCGATGATGTCATCAGTGATGTCATCGATGATGTCATCGATGATGTCATCAATGATGTCATCGATGATGTCATCAGTGATGTCATCAATGATGTCATCGATGATGTCATCAGTGATGTCATCGATGATGTCATCGATGATGTCATCAGTGATGTCATCGATGATGTCATCAGTGATGTCATCGATGATGTCATCAGTGATGTCAACGGTGACGTTGTCGATAAAGTTATAATTGTTGTCAATTATTGTTATCAGTGATCTCGGAAATGATGTCAACCAATATACTATTAATGATGTCATAATAGTGCTTTTAAAAGCACTATATTGTAATCCGTCTTCTTCTTCTTCCATCCATTGTTATGCGATTAATACAGCCCGAACCGCTTTGCGCACAGACTCCGTCAGTACTTAAACTGGTCAGTACTTAAGCTGGTCTTCAAAGGATGGCACCTAAGTCTCTTTTAAAGGGACAATACTTAAGCTGCTCTTAAAGGGACAGTATATAGGTACTTTAAAACTTTGGCACCTAAGTCGCTCCTTAAGGGACTGTACCAAAGTTGCTCTGAAAGGGATTGTACCAAAGTTACTCATTGATGATCATCAGTGATGTCAACAATGAAATTGTCCATAAAGTTATTATTGTTGTCAATGATTGTCATCAGTGATGTAATTGATGTCATCGATGATGTCATCAGTGAGGTTAACGATTATGTAATCGGTGATGTCATCGATGATGTCATCAGTGATGTCATCAGTGATGTCATCAGTTATGTCATCGATGATGTCATCGGTGATGTCATCGATGATGTCATCGGTGATGTCATCGATGATGTCATCGATGATGTCATCGATGATGTCATCGGTGATGTCATCGGTGATGTCATCGATGATGTCATCGATGATGTCATCGGTGATGTCATCAGTGATGTCATCGATGATGTCATCGATGATGTCATCGATGATGTCATCAGTGATGTCATCGATGATGTCATCAGTGATGTCATCGATGATGTCATCAGTGATGTCATCGATGATGTCATCAGTGATGTCATCGATGATGTCATCAGTGATGTCATCGATGATGTCATCAGTGATGTCATCGATGATGTCATCAGTGATGTCATCAATGATGTCATCGATGATGTCATCAGTGATGTCATCGATGATGTCATCGATGATGTCATCAATGATGTCATCGATGATGTCATCAGTGATGTCATCAATGATGTCATCGATGATGTCATCAGTGATGTCATCGATGATGTCATCGATGATGTCATCAGTGATGTCATCGATGATGTCATCAGTGATGTCATCGATGATGTCATCAGTGATGTCATCGATGATGTCATCAGTGATGTCAACGGTGACGTTGTCGATAAAGTTATAATTGTTGTCAATTATTGTTATCAGTGATCTCGGAAATGATGTCAACCAATATACTATTAATGATGTCATAATAGTGCTTTTAAAAGCACTATATTGTAATCCGTCTTCTTCTTCTTCCATCCATTGTTATGCGATTAATACAGCCCGAACCGCTTTGCGCACAGACTCCGTCAGTACTTAAACTGGTCAGTACTTAAGCTGGTCTTCAAAGGATGGCACCTAAGTCTCTTTTAAAGGGACAATACTTAAGCTGCTCTTAAAGGGACAGTATATAGGTACTTTAAAACTTTGGCACCTAAGTCGCTCCTTAAGGGACTGTACCAAAGTTGCTCTGAAAGGGATTGTACCAAAGTTACTCATTGATGATCATCAGTGATGTCAACAATGAAATTGTCCATAAAGTTATTATTGTTGTCAATGATTGTCATCAGTGATGTCATCGATGATGTCATCAGTGATGTCATCGATGATGTCATCAGTGATGTCATCGATGATGTCATCAGTGATGTCATCGATGATGTCATCAGTGATGTCATCGATGATGTCATCGATGATGTCATCGATGATGTCATCGATGATGTCATCAGTGATGTCATCGGTGATGTCATCGATGATGTCATCGATGATGTCATCAGTGATGTCATCGATGATGTCATCAGTGATGTCATCGATGATGTCATCGATGATGTCATCAGTGATGTCATCGATGATGTCATCGATGATGTCATCAGTGATGTCATCGATGATGTCATCAGTGATGTCATCGATGATGTCATCGATGATGTCATCAGTGATGTCATCGATGATGTCATCGATGATGTCATCAGTGATGTCATCGATGATGTCATCAGTGATGTCATCGATGATGTCATCAGTGATGTCATCGATGATGTCATCGATGATGTCATCAGTGATGTCATCGATGATGTCATCGATGATGTCATCGATGATGTCATCAGTGATGTGTCATCAGTGATGTCATCGATGATGTCATCAGTGATGTCATCGATGATGTCATCAGTGATGTCATCGATGATGTCATCGATGATGTCATCGATGATGTCATCGATGATGTCATCAGTGATGTCATCGTGATGTCATCGATGATGTCATCGTGATGTCATCGTGATGTCATCAGTGATGTCATCGATGATGTCATCGTGATGTCATCGATGATGTCATCAGTGATGTCATCGATGATGTCATCAGTGATGTCATCGATGATGTCATCAGTGATGTCATCGATGATGTCATCAGTGATGTCATCGATGATGTCATCAGTGATGTCATCGATGATGTCATCAGTGATGTCATCGATGATGTCATCAGTGATGTCATCGATGATGTCATCAGTGATGTCATCGATGATGTCATCAGTGATGTCATCGATGATGTCATCAATGATGTCATCGGTGATGTCATCAATGATGTCATCGATGATGTCATCAGTGATGTCATCGATGATGTCATCGATGATGTCATCAATGATGTCATCGATGATGTCATCAGTGATGTCATCAATGATGTCATCGATGATGTCATCAGTGATGTCATCGATGATGTCATCGATGATGTCATCAGTGATGTCATCGATGATGTCATCAGTGATGTCATCGATGATGTCATCAGTGATGTCAACGGTGACGTTGTCGATAAAGTTATAATTGTTGTCAATTATTGTTATCAGTGATCTCGGAAATGATGTCAACCAATATACTATTAATGATGTCATAATAGTGCTTTTAAAAGCACTATATTGTAATCCGTCTTCTTCTTCTTCCATCCATTGTTATGCGATTAATACAGCCCGAACCGCTTTGCGCACAGACTCCGTCAGTACTTAAACTGGTCAGTACTTAAGCTGGTCTTCAAAGGATGGCACCTAAGTCTCTTTTAAAGGGACAATACTTAAGCTGCTCTTAAAGGGACAGTATATAGGTACTTTAAAACTTTGGCACCTAAGTCGCTCCTTAAGGGACTGTACCAAAGTTGCTCTGAAAGGGATTGTACCAAAGTTACTCATTGATGATCATCAGTGATGTCAACAATGAAATTGTCCATAAAGTTATTATTGTTGTCAATGATTGTCATCAGTGATGTAATTGATGTCATCGATGATGTCATCAGTGAGGTCAACGATGATGTAATCGGTGATGTCATCGATGATGTCATCAGTCATCGATGATGTCATCGGTGATGTCATCGATGATGTCATCAGTGATGTCATCGATGATGTCATCGATGATGTCATCGATGATGTCATCAGTGATGTCATCGATGATGTCATCGATGATGTCATCGATGATGTCATCGGTGATGTCATCAGTGATGTCATCGATGATGTCATCGTGATGTCATCGATGATGTCATCAGTGATGTCATCGATGATGTCATCAGTGATGTCATCGATGATGTCATCAGTGATGTCATCGATGATGTCATCAGTGATGTCATCGATGATGTCATCAGTGATGTCATCGATGATGTCATCAGTGATGTCATCGATGATGTCATCAGTGATGTCATCGATGATGTCATCGTGATGTCATGATCGTGCGATGATGTCATCATGATGTCATCGATGATGTCATCAGTGATGTCATCGGTGACGTTGTCGATCGTTATAATTGTTGTCAATTATTGTTATCAGTGATCTCGGAAATGATGTCAACCAATATAATATAATGATGTCATAATAGTGCTTTAAAAGCACTATATTGTAATCGTCTTCTTCTTCATCCATTGTTATGCGATTAATACAGCCCGAACCGCTTTGCGCACAGACTCCGTCAGTACTAATGGTCAGACTTAAGCTGGTCTTCAAAGGATGGCACCTAAGTCTCTTTTAAAGGGACAATACTTAAGCTGCTCTTAAAGGGACAGTATATAGGTACTTTAAAACTTTGGCACCTAAGTCGCTCCTTAAGGGATTGTACCAAAGTTACTCATTGATGATCATCAGTGATGTCAACAATGAAATGTCCATAAAGTTATTATTGTTGTCAATGATTGTCATCAGTGATGAATCATCGATGATGTCATCAGTGATGTCATCGATGATGTCATCGGTGATGTCATCAATGATGTCATCGATGATGTCATCAGTGATGTCATCATGATGTCATCGATGATGTCATCGGTGATGTCATCGATGATGTCATCAGTGATGTCATCGATGATGTCATCGATGATGTCATCGATGATGTCATCGATGATGTCATCGGTGATGTCATCGATGATGTCATCGATGATGTCATGATGTCATCAGTGATGTCATCGATGATGTCATCGATGATGTCATCGATGATGTCATCGATGATGTCATCAGTGATGTCATCGATGATGTCATCAGTGATGTCATCGATGATGTCATCAGTGATGTCATCGATGATGTCATCAGTGATGTCATCGATGATGTCATCAGTGATGTCATCGATGATGTCATCAGTGATGTCATCGATGATGTCATCAATGATGTCATCGATGATGTCATCAGTGATGTCATAATAGTGCTTTTAAAAGCACTATATTGTAATCCGTCTTCTTCTTCTTCCATCCATTGTTATGCGATTAATACAGCCCGAACCGCTTTGCGCACAGACTCCGTCAGTACTTAAACTGGTCAGTACTTAAGCTGGTCTTCAAAGGATGGCACCTAAGTCTCTTTTAAAGGGACAATACTTAAGCTGCTCTTAAAGGGACAGTATATAGGTACTTTAAAACTTTGGCACCTAAGTCGCTCCTTAAGGGACTGTACCAAAGTTGCTCTGAAAGGGATTGTACCAAAGTTACTCATTGATGATCATCAGTGATGTCAACAATGAAATTGTCCATAAAGTTATTATTGTTGTCAATGATTGTCATCAGTGATGTCATCGATGATGTCATCAGTGATGTCATCGATGATGTCATCAGTGATGTCATCGATGATGTCATCAGTGATGTCATCGTGATGTCATCGATGATGTCATCAGTGATGTCATCATGATGTCATCGATGATGTCATCGATGATGTCATCGATGATGTCATCATGATGTCATCGATGATGTCATCGATGATGTCATCGTTGATGTCATCGATGATGTCATCGTTGATGTCATCGATGATGTCATCAGTGATGTCATCGATGATGTCATCGATGATGTCATCGATGATGTCATCAGTGATGTCATCGATGATGTCATCGATGATGTCATCGATGATGTCATCAGTGATGTCATCGATGATGTCATCAGTGATGTCATCGATGATGTCATCAGTGATGTCATCGATGATGTCATCGATGATGTCATCAGTGATGTCATCGATGATGTCATCAGTGATGTCATCGATGATGTCATCAGTGATGTCAACGGTGACGTTGTCGATAAAGTTATAATTGTTGTCAATTATTGTTATCAGTGATCTCGGAAATGATGTCAACCAATATACTATTAATGATGTCATAATAGTGCTTTTAAAAGCACTATATTGTAATCCGTCTTCTTCTTCTTCCATCCATTGTTATGCGATTAATACAGCCCGAACCGCTTTGCGCACAGACTCCGTCAGTACTTAAACTGGTCAGTACTTAAGCTGGTCTTCAAAGGATGGCACCTAAGTCTCTTTTAAAGGGACAATACTTAAGCTGCTCTTAAAGGGACAGTATATAGGTACTTTAAAACTTTGGCACCTAAGTCGCTCCTTAAGGGACTGTACCAAAGTTGCTCTGAAAGGGATTGTACCAAAGTTACTCATTGATGATCATCAGTGATGTCAACAATGAAATTGTCCATAAAGTTATTATTGTTGTCAATGATTGTCATCAGTGATGTAATTGATGTCATCGATGATGTCATCAGTGAGGTTAACGATTATGTAATCGGTGATGTTATCGATGATGTCATCAGTGATGTCATCAGTGATGTCATCAGTTATGTCATCGATGATGTCATCGGTGATGTCATCGATGATGTCATCGGTGATGTCATCGATGATGTCATCGGTGATGTCATCGATGATGTCATCGGTGATGTCATCGATGATGTCATCAGTGATGTCATCGATGATGTCATCAGTGATGTCATCGATGATGTCATCAGTAATGTCATCGATGATGTCATCAGTGATGTCATCGATGATGTCATCAGTGATGTCATCGATGATGTCATCAGTGATGTCATCGATGATGTCATCGATGATGTCATCGATGATGTCATCGTGATGTCATCATGATGTCATCGGTGATGTCATCGATGATGTCATCAGTGATGTCATCGATGATGTCATCAGTGATGTCATCGATGATGTCATCGATGATGTCATCAGTGATGTCATCGATGATGTCATCGATGATGTCATCGATGATGTCATCATGATGTCATCGATGATGTCATCATGATGTCATCGATGATGTCATCGATGATGTCATCAGTGATGTCATCGATGATGTCATCGATGATGTCATCAGTGATGTCATCGATGATGTCATCAGTGATGTCATCGATGATGTCATCAGTGATGTCATCGATGATGTCATCGATGATGTCATCAGTGATGTCATCGATGATGTCATCAGTGATGTCATCGATGATGTCATCAGTGATGTCATCATGATGTCATCAGTGATGTCATCGATGATGTCATCAGTGATGTCATCAGTGATGTCATCGATGATGTCATCGATGATGTCATCGATGATGTCATCGATGATGTCATCAGTGATGTCATCGGTGATGTCATCGTGATGTCATCGATGATGTCATCAGTGATGTCATCGATGATGTCATCAGTGATGTCATCGATGATGTCATCAGTGATGTCATCGATGATGTCATCTTGATGTCATCGATGATGTCATCAGTGATGTCATCGATGATGTCATCGATGATGTCATCAGTGATGTCATCGATGATGTCATCGATGATGTCATCAGTGATGTCATCGATGATGTCATCGATGATGTCATCGATGATGTCATCGTGATGTCATCGATGATGTCATCGTTGATGTCATCGATGATGTCATCAGTGATGTCATCGTGATGTCATCGATGATGTCATCGATGATGTCATCGATGATGTCATCGATGATGTCATCGATGATGTCATCAGTGATGTCATCGATGATGTCATCAGTGATGTCATCGATGATGTCATCAGTGATGTCATCGATGATGTCATCATGATGTCATCGATGATGTCATCAGTGATGTCATCGATGATGTCATCAGATGATGTCATCAGTGATGTCATCATGATGTCATCGATGATGTCATCAGTGATGTCATCGATGATGTCATCGATGATGTCATCAATGATGTCATCGATGATGTCATCAGTGATGTCATCATGATGTCATCGATGATGTCATCAGTGATGTCATCGATGATGTCATCAGTGATGTCATCGATGATGTCATCGATGATGTCATCGATGATGTCATCGATGATGTCATCAGTGATGTCATCGTGATGTCATCGATGATGTCATCGTGATGTCATCGATGATGTCATCAGTGATGTCATCATGATGTCATCGATGATGTCATCGGTGATGTCATCGATGATGTCATCGGTGATGTCATCGTGATGTCATCGATGATGTCATCGTGATGTCATCGATGATGTCATCAGTGATGTCATCGATGATGTCATCAGTGATGTCATCATGATGTCATCAGTGATGTCATCGATGATGTCATCAGTGATGTCATCGATGATGTCATCAGTGATGTCATCGATGATGTCATCAGTGATGTCATCGATGATGTCATCGATGATGTCATCAGTGATGTCATCATGATGTCATCGATGATGTCATCGATGATGTCATCGATGATGTCATCAGTGATGTCATCGATGATGTCATCGATGATGTCATCGATGATGTCATCGATGATGTCATCGTGATGTCATCGATGATGTCATCAGTGATGTCATCGATGATGTCATCGATGATGTCATCGATGATGTCATCAGTGATGTCATCGATGATGTCATCGATGATGTCATCGATGATGTCATCAGATGATGTCATCGATGATGTCATCAGTGATGTCATCGATGATGTCATCAGTGATGTCATCGATGATGTCATCGATGATGTCATCAGTGATGTCATCGATGATGTCATCAGTGATGTCATCGATGATGTCATCAGTGATGTCAACGGTGACGTTGTCGATAAAGTTATAATTGTTGTCAATTATTGTTATCAGTGATCTCGGAAATGATGTCAACCAATATACTATTAATGATGTCATAATAGTGCTTTTAAAAGCACTATATTGTAATCCGTCTTCTTCTTCTTCCATCCATTGTTATGCGATTAATACAGCCCGAACCGCTTTGCGCACAGACTCCGTCA
The DNA here is from genome assembly GCF_027789765.1 of Dendropsophus ebraccatus. NCBI lineage: Eukaryota > Metazoa > Chordata > Amphibia > Anura > Hylidae > Dendropsophus > Dendropsophus ebraccatus. The sequence continues at coordinate 36,130 of NW_027210154.1, read as the reverse complement.
GTACTTAAACTGGTCAGTACTTAAGCTGGTCTTCAAAGGATGGCACCTAAGTCTCTTTTAAAGGGACAATACTTAAGCTGCTCTTAAAGGGACAGTATATAGGTACTTTAAAACTTTGGCACCTAAGTCGCTCCTTAAGGGACTGTACCAAAGTTGCTCTGAAAGGGATTGTACCAAAGTTACTCATTGATGATCATCAGTGATGTCAACAATGAAATTGTCCATAAAGTTATTATTGTTGTCAATGATTGTCATCAGTGATGTAATTGATGTCATCGATGATGTCATCAGTGAGGTTAACGATTATGTAATCGGTGATGTCATCGATGATGTCATCAGTGATGTCATCAGTGATGTCATCATTATGTCATCGATGATGTCATCGGTGATGTCATCGATGATGTCATCAGTGATGTCATCGATGATGTCATCGGTGATGTCATCGATGATGTCATCGGTGATGTCATCGATGATGTCATCAGTGATGTCATCGATGATGTCATCAGTGATGTCATCGATGATGTCATCAGTGATGTCATCGATGATGTCATCAGTGATGTCATCGATGATGTCATCAGTGATGTCATCGATGATGTCATCAGTGATGTCATCGATGATGTCATCGATGATGTCATCGATGATGTCATCGATGATGTCATCAGTGATGTCATCGATGATGTCATCGTGATGTCATCATGATGTCATCGATGATGTCATCAGTGATGTCATCAATGATGTCATCGATGATGTCATCAGTGATGTCATCGATGATGTCATCGTGATGTCATCGATGATGTCATCATGATGTCATCGATGATGTCATCAGTGATGTCATCGATGATGTCATCGATGATGTCATCAGTGATGTCATCGATGATGTCATCGATGATGTCATCAGTGATGTCATCGATGATGTCATCAGTGATGTCATCGATGATGTCATCGTGATGTCATCGATGATGTCATCGTGATGTCATCAGTGATGTCATCGATGATGTCATCAGTGATGTCATCGATGATGTCATCAGTGATGTCATCAGTGATGTCATCGTGATGTCATCGATGATGTCATCAGTGATGTCATCAGTGATGTCATCGATGATGTCATCGATGATGTCATCGATGATGTCATCGATGATGTCATCAGTGATGTCATCGTGATGTCATCGTTGATGTCATCGATGATGTCATCAGTGATGTCATCGATGATGTCATCAGTGATGTCATCGATGATGTCATCAGTGATGTCATCGATGATGTCATCAGTGATGTCATCGATGATGTCATCAGTGATGTCATCGATGATGTCATCGATGATGTCATCAGTGATGTCATCGATGATGTCATCGATGATGTCATCAGTGATGTCATCGATGATGTCATCGATGATGTCATCGATGATGTCATCGTGATGTCATCATGATGTCATCGTTGATGTCATCGATGATGTCATCAGTGATGTCATCGATGATGTCATCGATGATGTCATCGATGATGTCATCGATGATGTCATCGAGTGATGTCATCGATGATGTCATCAGTGATGTCATCGATGATGTCATCAGTGATGTCATCGATGATGTCATCAGTGATGTCATCGATGATGTCATCAGTGATGTCATCGATGATGTCATCAGTGATGTCATCGATGATGTCATCAATGATGTCATCATGATGTCATCAATGATGTCATCGATGATGTCATCATGATGTCATCGATGATGTCATCGATGATGTCATCAATGATGTCATCGATGATGTCATCAGTGATGTCATCGATGATGTCATCGATGATGTCATCAGTGATGTCATCGATGATGTCATCGATGATGTCATCAGTGATGTCATCGATGATGTCATCAGTGATGTCATCGATGATGTCATCAGTGATGTCAACGGTGACGTTGTCGATAAAGTTATAATTGTTGTCAATTATTGTTATCAGTGATCTCGGAAATGATGTCAACCAATATACTATTAATGATGTCATAATAGTGCTTTTAAAAGCACTATATTGTAATCCGTCTTCTTCTTCTTCCATCCATTGTTATGCGATTAATACAGCCCGAACCGCTTTGCGCACAGACTCCGTCAGTACTTAAACTGGTCAGTACTTAAGCTGGTCTTCAAAGGATGGCACCTAAGTCTCTTTTAAAGGGACAATACTTAAGCTGCTCTTAAAGGACAGTATATAGGTACTTTAAAACTTTGGCACCTAAGTCGCTCCTTAAGGGACTGTACCAAAGTTGCTCTGAAAGGGATTGTACCAAAGTTACTCATTGATGATCATCAGTGATGTCAACAATGAAATTGTCCATAAAGTTATTATTGTTGTCAATGATTGTCATCAGTGATGTAATTGATGTCATCGATGATGTCATCAGTGAGGTTAACGATTATGTAATCGGTGATGTCATCGATGATGTCATCAGTGATGTCATCAGTGATGTCATCAGTTATGTCATCGATGATGTCATCGGTGATGTCATCGATGATGTCATCGGTGATGTCATCGATGATGTCATTGATGATGTCATCGATGATGTCATCGGTGATGTCATCGGTGATGTCATCGGTGATGTCATCGATGATGTCATGGGTGATGTCATCAGTGATGTCATCGATGATGTCATCGATGATGTCATCGATGATGTCATCAGTGATGTCATCGATGATGTCATCAGTGATGTCATCGATGATGTCATCAGTGATGTCATCGATGATGTCATCATCGTGATGTCATCGATGATGTCATCAGTGATGTCATCGATGATGTCATCAGTGATGTCATCGATGATGTCATCAGTGATGTCATCATGATGTCATCGATGATGTCATCAGTGATGTCATCGATGATGTCATCGATGATGTCATCAATGATGTCATCGATGATGTCATCAGTGATGTCATCGATGATGTCATCGATGATGTCATCAGTGATGTCATCGATGATGTCATCGTGATGTCATCAGTGATGTCATCGATGATGTCATCAGTGATGTCATCGATGATGTCATCAGTGATGTCATCGATGATGTCATCAGTGATGTCAACGGTGACGTTGTCGATAAAGTTATAATTGTTGTCAATTATTGTTATCAGTGATCTCGGAAATGATGTCAACCAATATACTATTAATGATGTCATAATAGTGCTTTTAAAAGCACTATATTGTAATCCGTCTTCTTCTTCTTCCATCCATTGTTATGCGATTAATACAGCCCGAACCGCTTTGCGCACAGACTCCGTCAGTACTTAAACTGGTCAGTACTTAAGCTGGTCTTCAAAGGATGGCACCTAAGTCTCTTTTAAAGGGACAATACTTAAGCTGCTCTTAAAGGGACAGTATATAGGTACTTTAAAACTTTGGCACCTAAGTCGCTCCTTAAGGGACTGTACCAAAGTTGCTCTGAAAGGGATTGTACCAAAGTTACTCATTGATGATCATCAGTGATGTCAACAATGAAATTGTCCATAAAGTTATTATTGTTGTCAATGATTGTCATCAGTGATGTCATCGATGATGTCATCAGTGATGTCATCGATGATGTCATCAGTGATGTCATCGATGATGTCATCAGTGATGTCATCGATGATGTCATCAGTGATGTCATCGATGATGTCATCGATGATGTCATCGATGATGTCATCGATGATGTCATCAGTGATGTCATCGGTGATGTCATCGATGATGTCATCGATGATGTCATCAGTGATGTCATCGTGATGTCATCAGTGATGTCATCGATGATGTCATCGATGATGTCATCAGTGATGTCATCGATGATGTCATCGATGATGTCATCGATGATGTCATCGATGATGTCATCAGTGATGTCATCAATGATGTCATCGATGATGTCATCAGTGATGTCATCGATGATGTCATCGATGATGTCATCAGTGATGTCATCGATGATGTCATCGTGATGTCATCGATGATGTCATCGTGATGTCATCGATGATGTCATCGATGATGTCATCAGTGATGTCATCGATGATGTCATCGATGATGTCATCAGTGATGTCATCAGTGATGTCATCAGTGATGTCATCTGATGTCATCGTGATGTCATCGATGATGTCATCAGTGATGTCATCGATGATGTCATCGATGATGTCATCGATGATGTCATCGATGATGTCATCAGTGATGTCATCGTGATGTCATCGATGATGTCATCGATGATGTCATCGGTGATGTCATCAGTGATGTCATCGATGATGTCATCGATGATGTCATCGATGATGTCATCAGTGATGTCATCGATGATGTCATCAGTGATGTCATCGATGATGTCATCAGTGATGTCATCGATGATGTCATCAGTGATGTCATCGATGATGTCATCAGTGATGTCATCGATGATGTCATCAGTGATGTCATCGATGATGTCATCAGTGATGTCATCGATGATGTCATCAGTGATGTCATCGATGATGTCATCAATGATGTCATCGTGATGTCATCAATGATGTCATCGATGATGTCATCAGTGATGTCATCGATGATGTCATCGATGATGTCATCATGATGTCATCGATGACATCATCGATGATGTCATCAGTGATGTCATCAATGATGTCATTGATGATGTCATCAGTGATGTCATCGATGATGTCATCGATGATGTCATCAGTGATGTCATCGATGATGTCATCAGTGATGTCATCGATGATGTCATCAGTGATGTCAACGGTGACGTTGTCGATAAAGTTATAATTGTTGTCAATTATTGTTATCAGTGATCTCGGAAATGATGTCAACCAATATACTATTAATGATGTCATAATAGTGCTTTTAAAAGCACTATATTGTAATCCGTCTTCTTCTTCTTCCATCCATTGTTATGCGATTAATACAGCCCGAACCGCTTTGCGCACAGACTCCGTCAGTACTTAAACTGGTCAGTACTTAAGCTGGTCTTCAAAGGATGGCACCTAAGTCTCTTTTAAAGGGACAATACTTAAGCTGCTCTTAAAGGGACAGTATATAGGTACTTTAAAACTTTGGCACCTAAGTCGCTCCTTAAGGGACTGTACCAAAGTTGCTCTGAAAGGGATTGTACCAAAGTTACTCATTGATGATCATCAGTGATGTCAACAATGAAATTGTCCATAAAGTTATTATTGTTGTCAATGATTGTCATCAGTGATGTAATTGATGTCATCGATGATGTCATCAGTGAGGTTAACGATTATGTAATCGTGATGTCATCGATGATGTCATCAGTGATGTCATCAGTGATGTCATCAGTTATGTCATCGATGATGTCATCGGTGATGTCATCGATGATGTCATCGTGATGTCATCGATGATGTCATCGTGATGTCATCGATGATGTCATCGGTGATGTCATCGGTGATGTCATCGATGATGTCATCGATGATGTCATCGTGATGTCATCAGTGATGTCATCGATGATGTCATCGATGATGTCATCGATGATGTCATCAGTGATGTCATCGATGATGTCATCAGTGATGTCATCGATGATGTCATCAGTGATGTCATCGATGATGTCATCAGTGATGTCATCGATGATGTCATCAGTGATGTCATCGATGTGATGTCATCGATGATGTCATCAGTGATGTCATCGATGATGTCATCGTGATGTCATCGATGATGTCATCGATGATGTCATCATGATGTCATCGATGATGTCATCGATGATGTCATCAGTGATGTCATCGATGATGTCATCATGATGTCATCGATGATGTCATCGATGATGTCATCAGTGATGTCATCGATGATGTCATCAGTGATGTCATCGATGATGTCATCGTGATGTCATCGATGATGTCATCAGTGATGTCATCGATGATGTCATCAGTGATGTCATCGATGATGTCATCATGATGTCATCATGATGTCATCATGATGTCATCGATGATGTCATCGATGATGTCATCAGTGATGTCATCGATGATGTCATCGATGATGTCATCAGTGATGTCATCGATGATGTCATCAGTGATGTCATCGTGATGTCATCGTGATGTCATCGATGATGTCATCATGATGTCATCGATGATGTCATCGATGATGTCATCAGATGATCGATGATGTCATCAGTGATGTCATCGATGATGTCATCAGTGATGTCATCGATGATGTCATCAGTGATGTCATCGATGATGTCATCGATGATGTCATCAGTGATGTCATCGATGATGTCATCAGTGATGTCATCAGTGATGTCATCGATGATGTCATCATGATGTCATCAATGATGTCATCGATGATGTCATCAGTGATGTCATCGATGATGTCATCATGATGTCATCAGTGATGTCATCGATGATGTCATCGATGATGTCATCAGTGATGTCATCGATGATGTCATCAGTGATGTCATCGATGATGTCATCAGTGATGTCAACGGTGACGTTGTCGATAAAGTTATAATTGTTGTCAATTATTGTTATCAGTGATCTCGGAAATGATGTCAACCAATATACTATTAATGATGTCATAATAGTGCTTTTAAAAGCACTATATTGTAATCCGTCTTCTTCTTCTTCCATCCATTGTTATGCGATTAATACAGCCCGAACCGCTTTGCGCACAGACTCCGTCAGTACTTAAACTGGTCAGTACTTAAGCTGGTCTTCAAAGGATGGCACCTAAGTCTCTTTTAAAGGGACAATACTTAAGCTGCTCTTAAAGGGACAGTATATAGGTACTTTAAAACTTTGGCACCTAAGTCGCTCCTTAAGGGACTGTACCAAAGTTGCTCTGAAAGGGATTGTACCAAAGTTACTCATTGATGATCATCAGTGATGTCAACAATGAAATTGTCCATAAAGTTATTATTGTTGTCAATGATTGTCATCAGTGATGTCATCGATGATGTCATCAGTGATGTCATCGATGATGTCATCAGTGATGTCATCGATGATGTCATCAGTGATGTCATCGATGATGTCATCGATGATGTCATCAGTGATGTCATCATGATGTCATCGATGATGTCATCGATGATGTCATCGATGATGTCATCAGTGATGTCATCGATGATGTCATCGATGATGTCATCGTTGATGTCATCGATGATGTCATCGTTGATGTCATCGATGATGTCATCAGTGATGTCATCGATGATGTCATCGATGATGTCATCGATGATGTCATCAGTGATGTCATCGATGATGTCATCGATGATGTCATCGATGATGTCATCAGTGATGTCATCGATGATGTCATCAGTGATGTCATCGATGATGTCATCAGTGATGTCATCGATGATGTCATCGATGATGTCATCAGTGATGTCATCGATGATGTCATCAGTGATGTCATCGATGATGTCATCAGTGATGTCAACGGTGACGTTGTCGATAAAGTTATAATTGTTGTCAATTATTGTTATCAGTGATCTCGGAAATGATGTCAACCAATATACTATTAATGATGTCATAATAGTGCTTTTAAAAGCACTATATTGTAATCCGTCTTCTTCTTCTTCCATCCATTGTTATGCGATTAATACAGCCCGAACCGCTTTGCGCACAGACTCCGTCAGTACTTAAACTGGTCAGTACTTAAGCTGGTCTTCAAAGGATGGCACCTAAGTCTCTTTTAAAGGGACAATACTTAAGCTGCTCTTAAAGGGACAGTATATAGGTACTTTAAAACTTTGGCACCTAAGTCGCTCCTTAAGGGACTGTACCAAAGTTGCTCTGAAAGGGATTGTACCAAAGTTACTCATTGATGATCATCAGTGATGTCAACAATGAAATTGTCCATAAAGTTATTATTGTTGTCAATGATTGTCATCAGTGATGTAATTGATGTCATCGATGATGTCATCAGTGAGGTTAACGATTATGTAATCGGTGATGTCATCGATGATGTCATCAGTGATGTCATCAGTGATGTCATCAGTTATGTCATCGATGATGTCATCGGTGATGTCATCGATGATGTCATCGTGATGTCATCGATGATGTCATCGGTGATGTCATCGATGATGTCATCGGTGATGTCATCGATGATGTCATCAGTGATGTCATCGATGATGTCATCAGTGATGTCATCGATGATGTCATCAGTGATGTCATCGATGATGTCATCAGTGATGTCATCGATGATGTCATCAGTGATGTCATCGATGATGTCATCAGTGATGTCATCGATGATGTCATCGATGATGTCATCGATGATGTCATCGATGATGTCATCAGTGATGTCATCGGTGATGTCATCGATGATGTCATCAGTGATGTCATCGATGATGTCATCAGTGATGTCATCAATGATGTCATCGATGATGTCATCAGTGATGTCATCGATGATGTCATCGATGATGTCATCGATGATGTCATCGATGATGTCATCGATGATGTCATCAGTGATGTCATCAATGATGTCATCGATGATGTCATCAGTGATGTCATCGATGATGTCATCGATGATGTCATCAGTGATGTCATCGATGATGTCATCGGTGATGTCATCGATGATGTCATCAGTGATGTCATCGATGATGTCATCGATGATGTCATCAGTGATGTCATCGATGATGTCATCAGTGATGTCATCGATGATGTCATCAGTGATGTCATCAGTGATGTCATCATGATGTCATCGATGATGTCATCAGTGATGTCATCAGTGATGTCATCGATGATGTCATCGATGATGTCATCGATGATGTCATCGATGATGTCATCAGTGATGTCATCGGTGATGTCATCGTTGATGTCATCGATGATGTCATCAGTGATGTCATCGGTGATGTCATCAGTGATGTCATCGATGATGTCATCAGTGATGTCATCGATGATGTCATCAGTGATGTCATCGATGATGTCATCAGTGATGTCATCGATGATGTCATCGATGATGTCATCAGTGATGTCATCGATGATGTCATCGATGATGTCATCAGTGATGTCATCGATGAGGTCATCGATGATGTCATCGATGATGTCATCGTTGATGTCATCGATGATGTCATCGTGATGTCATCGATGATGTCATCAGTGATGTCATCGTGATGTCATCGATGATGTCATCGATGATGTCATCGATGATGTCATCGATGATGTCATCGATGATGTCATCAGTGATGTCATCGATGATGTCATCAGTGATGTCATCGATGATGTCATCAGTGATGTCATCGATGATGTCATCAGTGATGTCATCGATGATGTCATCAGTGATGTCATCGATGATGTCATCAATGATGTCATCAGTGATGTCATCAATGATGTCATCGATGATGTCATCAGTGATGTCATCGATGATGTCATCGATGATGTCATCAATGATGTCATCGATGATGTCATCAGTGATGTCATCAATGATGTCATCGATGATGTCATCAGTGATGTCATCGATGATGTCATCGATGATGTCATCAGTGATGTCATCGATGATGTCATCAGTGATGTCATCGATGATGTCATCAGTGATGTCAACGGTGACGTTGTCGATAAAGTTATAATTGTTGTCAATTATTGTTATCAGTGATCTCGGAAATGATGTCAACCAATATACTATTAATGATGTCATAATAGTGCTTTTAAAAGCACTATATTGTAATCCGTCTTCTTCTTCTTCCATCCATTGTTATGCGATTAATACAGCCCGAACCGCTTTGCGCACAGACTCCGTCAGTACTTAAACTGGTCAGTACTTAAGCTGGTCTTCAAAGGATGGCACCTAAGTCTCTTTTAAAGGGACAATACTTAAGCTGCTCTTAAAGGGACAGTATATAGGTACTTTAAAACTTTGGCACCTAAGTCGCTCCTTAAGGGACTGTACCAAAGTTGCTCTGAAAGGGATTGTACCAAAGTTACTCATTGATGATCATCAGTGATGTCAACAATGAAATTGTCCATAAAGTTATTATTGTTGTCAATGATTGTCATCAGTGATGTAATTGATGTCATCGATGATGTCATCAGTGAGGTTAACGATTATGTAATCGGTGATGTCATCGATGATGTCATCAGTGATGTCATCAGTGATGTCATCAGTTATGTCATCGATGATGTCATCGGTGATGTCATCGATGATGTCATCGGTGATGTCATCGATGATGTCATCGATGATGTCATCGATGATGTCATCGGTGATGTCATCGGTGATGTCATCGGTGATGTCATCGATGATGTCATCGGTGATGTCATCAGTGATGTCATCGATGATGTCATCAGTGATGTCCTCGATGATGTCATCAGTGATGTCATCGATGATGTCATCAGTGATGTCATCGATGATGTCATCAGTGATGTCATCGATGATGTCATCAGTGATGTCATCGATGATGTCATCAGTGATGTCATCGATGATGTCATCAGTGATGTCATCGATGATGTCATCAGTGATGTCATCAATGATGTCATCGATGATGTCATCAGTGATGTCATCGATGATGTCATCGATGATGTCATCAATGATGTCATCGATGATGTCATCAGTGATGTCATCAATGATGTCATCGATGATGTCATCAGTGATGTCATCGGTTATGTCATCGATGATGTCATCAGTGATGTCATCGATGATGTCATCAGTGATGTCATCGATGATGTCATCAGTGATGTCATCGATGATGTCATCAGTGATGTCAACGCTGACGTTGTCGATAAAGTTATAATTGTTGTCAATTATTGTTATCAGTGATCTCGGAAATGATGTCAACCAATATACTATTAATGATGTCATAATAGTGCTTTTAAAAGCACTATATTGTAATCCGTCTTCTTCTTCTTCCATCCATTGTTATGCGATTAATACAGCCCGAACCGCTTTGCGCACAGACTCCGTCAGTACTTAAACTGGTCAGTACTTAAGCTGGTCTTCAAAGGATGGCACCTAAGTCTCTTTTAAAGGGACAATACTTAAGCTGCTCTTAAAGGGACAGTATATAGGTACTTTAAAACTTTGGCACCTAAGTCGCTCCTTAAGGGACTGTACCAAAGTTGCTCTGAAAGGGATTGTACCAAAGTTACTCATTGATGATCATCAGTGATGTCAACAATGAAATTGTCCATAAAGTTATTATTGTTGTCAATGATTGTCATCAGTGATGTCATCGATGATGTCATCAGTGATGTCATCGATGATGTCATCAGTGATGTCATCGATGATGTCATCAGTGATGTCATCGATGATGTCATCAGTGATGTCATCGATGATGTCATCGATGATGTCATCGATGATGTCATCGATGATGTCATCAGTGATGTCATCGGTGATGTCATCGATGATGTCATCGATGATGTCATCAGTGATGTCATCGGTGATGTCATCAGTGATGTCATCAATGATGTCATCGATGATGTCATCAGTGATGTCATCGATGATGTCATCGATGATGTCATCAATGATGTCATCGATGATGTCATCAGTGATGTCATCAATGATGTCATCGATGATGTCATCAGTGATGTCATCGATGATGTCATCGATGATGTCATCAGTGATGTCATCGATGATGTCATCGGTGATGTCATCGATGATGTCATCGGTGATGTCATCGATGATGTCATCGATGATGTCATCAGTGATGTCATCGATGATGTCATCGATGATGTCATCAGTGATGTCATCAGTGATGTCATCAGTGATGTCATCGATGATGTCAACAGTGATGTCATCGATGATGTCATCAGTGATGTCATCGATGATGTCATCGATTATGTCATCGATGATGTCATCGATGATGTCATCAGTGATGTCATCGGTGATGTCATCGATGATGTCATCGATGATGTCATGGGTGATGTCATCAGTGATGTCATCGATGATGTCATCGATGATGTCATCGATGATGTCATCAGTGATGTCATCGATGATGTCATCAGTGATGTCATCGATGATGTCATCAGTGATGTCATCGATGATGTCATCAGTGATGTCATCGATGATGTCATCAGTGATGTCATCGATGATGTCATCAGTGATGTCATCGATGATGTCATCAGTGATGTCATCGATGATGTCATCAGTGATGTCATCGATGATGTCATCAATGATGTCATCGGTGATGTCATCAATGATGTCATCGATGATGTCATCAGTGATGTCATCGATGATGTCATCGATGATGTCATCAATGATGTCATCGATGATGTCATCAGTGATGTCATCAATGATGTCATTGATGATGTCATCAGTGATGTCATCGATGATGTCATCGATGATGTCATCAGTGATGTCATCGATGATGTCATCAGTGATGTCATCGATGATGTCATCAGTGATGTCAACGGTGACGTTGTCGATAAAGTTATAATTGTTGTCAATTATTGTTATCAGTGATCTCGGAAATGATGTCAACCAATATACTATTAATGATGTCATAATAGTGCTTTTAAAAGCACTATATTGTAATCCGTCTTCTTCTTCTTCCATCCATTGTTATGCGATTAATACAGCCCGAACCGCTTTGCGCACAGACTCCGTCAGTACTTAAACTGGTCAGTACTTAAGCTGGTCTTCAAAGGATGGCACCTAAGTCTCTTTTAAAGGGACAATACTTAAGCTGCTCTTAAAGGGACAGTATATAGGTACTTTAAAACTTTGGCACCTAAGTCGCTCCTTAAGGGACTGTACCAAAGTTGCTCTGAAAGGGATTGTACCAAAGTTACTCATTGATGATCATCAGTGATGTCAACAATGAAATTGTCCATAAAGTTATTATTGTTGTCAATGATTGTCATCAGTGATGTAATTGATGTCATCGATGATGTCATCAGTGAGGTTAACGATTATGTAATCGGTGATGTCATCGATGATGTCATCAGTGATGTCATCAGTGATGTCATCAGTTATGTCATCGATGATGTCATCGGTGATGTCATCGATGATGTCATCAGTGATGTCATCGATGATGTCATCGATGATGTCATCGGTGATGTCATCGGTGATGTCATCGATGATGTCATCGATGATGTCATCGGTGATGTCATCAGTGATGTCATCGATGATGTCATCGATGATGTCATCGATGATGTCATCGATGATGTCATCAGTGATGTCATCGATGATGTCATCAGTGATGTCATCGATGATGTCATCAGTGATGTCATCGATGATGTCATCAGTGATGTCATCGATGATGTCATCAGTGATGTCATCGATGATGTCATCAGTGATGTCATCGATGATGTCATCAGTGATGTCATCAATGATGTCATCGATGATGTCATCAGTGATGTCATCGATGATGTCATCGATGATGTCATCAATGATGTCATCGATGATGTCATCAGTGATGTCATCGATGATGTCATCGATGATGTCATGGGTGATGTCATCAGTGATGTCATCGATGATGTCATCGATGATGTCATCAGTGATGTCATCGATGATGTCATCAGTGATGTCATCGATGATGTCATCAGTGATGTCATCGATGATGTCATCAGTGATGTCATCGATGATGTCATCAGTGATGTCATCGATGATGTCATCAGTGATGTCATCGATGATGTCATCGATGATGTCATCGATGATGTCATCGATGATGTCATCAGTGATGTCATCAATGATGTCATCGATGATGTCATCAGTGATGTCATCGATGATGTCATCGATGATGTCATCAGTGATGTCATCGATGATGTCATCAGTGATGTCATCGATGATGTCATCAGTGATGTCATCGATGATGTCATCAGTGATGTCAACGGTGACGTTGTCGATAAAGTTATAATTGTTGTCAATTATTGTTATCAGTGATCTCGGAAATGATGTCAACCAATATACTATTAATGATGTCATAATAGTGCTTTTAAAAGCACTATATTGTAATCCGTCTTCTTCTTCTTCCATCCATTGTTATGCGATTAATACAGCCCGAACCGCTTTGCGCACAGACTCCGTCAGTACTTAAACTGGTCAGTACTTAAGCTGGTCTTCAAAGGATGGCACCTAAGTCTCTTTTAAAGGGACAATACTTAAGCTGCTCTTAAAGGGACAGTATATAGGTACTTTAAAACTTTGGCACCTAAGTCGCTCCTTAAGGGACTGTACCAAAGTTGCTCTGAAAGGGATTGTACCAAAGTTACTCATTGATGATCATCAGTGATGTCAACAATGAAATTGTCCATAAAGTTATTATTGTTGTCAATGATTGTCATCAGTGATGTCATCGATGATGTCATCAGTGATGTCATCGATGATGTCATCAGTGATGTCATCGATGATGTCATCAGTGATGTCATCGATGATGTCATCGATGATGTCATCAGTGATGTCATCAATGATGTCATCGATGATGTCATCGATGATGTCATCGATGATGTCATCAGTGATGTCATCGATGATGTCATCGATGATGTCATCGTTGATGTCATCGATGATGTCATCGTTGATGTCATCGATGATGTCATCAGTGATGTCATCGTTGATGTCATCGATGATGTCATCGATGATGTCATCGGTGATGTCATCGATGATGTCATCGATGATGTCATCGATTATGTCATCAGTGATGTCATCGATGATGTCATCAGTGATGTCATCGATGATGTCATCAGTGATGTCATCGATGATGTCATCGATGATGTCATCAGTGATGTCATCGATGATGTCATCAGTGATGTCATCGATGATGTCATCAGTGATGTCAACGGTGACGTTGTCGATAAAGTTATAATTGTTGTCAATTATTGTTATCAGTGATCTCGGAAATGATGTCAACCAATATACTATTAATGATGTCATAATAGTGCTTTTAAAAGCACTATATTGTAATCCGTCTTCTTCTTCTTCCATCCATTGTTATGCGATTAATACAGCCCGAACCGCTTTGCGCACAGACTCCGTCAGTACTTAAACTGGTCAGTACTTAAGCTGGTCTTCAAAGGATGGCACCTAAGTCTCTTTTAAAGGGACAATACTTAAGCTGCTCTTAAAGGGACAGTATATAGGTACTTTAAAACTTTGGCACCTAAGTCGCTCCTTAAGGGACTGTACCAAAGTTGCTCTGAAAGGGATTGTACCAAAGTTACTCATTGATGATCATCAGTGATGTCAACAATGAAATTGTCCATAAAGTTATTATTGTTGTCAATGATTGTCATCAGTGATGTAATTGATGTCATCGATGATGTCATCAGTGAGGTTAACGATTATGTAATCGGTGATGTCATCGATGATGTCATCAGTGATGTCATCAGTGATGTCATCAGTTATGTCATCGATGATGTCATCGGTGATGTCATCGATGATGTCATCGGTGATGTCATCGATGATGTCATCGGTGATGTCATCGATGATGTCATCGGTGATGTCATCGATGATGTCATCAGTGATGTCATCGATGATGTCATCAGTGATGTCATCGATGATGTCATCAGTGATGTCATCGATGATGTCATCAGTGATGTCATCGATGATGTCATCAGTGATGTCATCGATGATGTCATCAGTGATGTCATCGATGATGTCATCGATGATGTCATCGATGATGTCATCGATGATGTCATCAGTGATGTCATCGGTGATGTCATCGATGATGTCATCAGTGATGTCATCGGTGATGTCATCAGTGATGTCATCAATTATGTCATCGATGATGTCATCAGTGATGTCATCGATGATGTCATCGATGATGTCATCGATGATGTCATCCATGATGTCATCGATGATGTCATCAGTGATGTCATCAATGATGTCATCGATGATGTCATCAGTGATGTCATCGATGATGTCATCGATGATGTCATCAGTGATGTCATCGATGATGTCATCGGTGATGTCATCGATGATGTCATCGGTGATGTCATCGATGATGTCATCGATGATGTCATCAGTGATGTCATCGATGATGTCATCAGTGATGTCATCGATGATGTCATCAGTGATGTCATCAGTGATGTCATCAGTGATGTCATCGATGATGTCATCAGTGATGTCATCAGTGATGTCATCGATGATGTCATCGATGATGTCATCGATGATGTCATCGATGATGTCATCAGTGATGTCATCGGTGATGTCATCGTTGATGTCATCGATGATGTTATCAGTGATGTCATCGATGATGTCATCAGTGATGTCATCGATGATGTCATCAGTGATGTCATCGATGATGTCATCAGTGATGTCATCGATGATGTCATCAGTGATGTCATCGATGATGTCATCGATGATGTCATCAGTGATGTCATCGATGATGTCATCGATGATGTCATCAGTGATGTCATCGATGATGTCATCGATGATGTCATCGATGATGTCATCGTTGATGTCATCGATGATGTCATCGTTGATGTCATCGATGATGTCATCAGTGATGTCATCGGTGATGTCATCGATGATGTCATCGATGATGTCATCGATGATGTCATCGATGATGTCATCGATGATGTCATCAGTGATGTCATCGATGATGTCATCAGTGATGTCATCGATGATGTCATCAGTGATGTCATCGATGATGTCATCAGTGATGTCATCGATGATGTCATCAGTGATGTCATCGATGATGTCATCAATGATGTCATCAGTGATGTCATCAATGATGTCATCGCTGATGTCATCAGTAATGTCATCGATGATGTCATCGATGATGTCATCAATGATGTCATCGATGATGTCATCAGTGATGTCATCAATGATGTCATTGATGATGTCATCAGTGATGTCATCGATGATGTCATCGATGATGTCATCAGTGATGTCATCGATGATGTCATCAGTGATGTCATCGATGATGTCATCAGTGATGTCAACGGTGACGTTGTCGATAAAGTTATAATTGTTGTCAATTATTGTTATCAGTGATCTCGGAAATGATGTCAACCAATATACTATTAATGATGTCATAATAGTGCTTTTAAAAGCACTATATTGTAATCCGTCTTCTTCTTCTTCCATCCATTGTTATACGATTAATACAGCCCGAACCGCTTTGCGCACAGACTCCGTCAGTACTTAAACTGGTCAGTACTTAAGCTGGTCTTCAAAGGATGGCACCTAAGTCTCTTTTAAAGGGACAATACTTAAGCTGCTCTTAAAGGGACAGTATATAGGTACTTTAAAACTTTGGCACCTAAGTCGCTCCTTAAGGGACTGTACCAAAGTTGCTCTGAAAGGGATTGTACCAAAGTTACTCATTGATGATCATCAGTGATGTCAACAATGAAATTGTCCATAAAGTTATTATTGTTGTCAATGATTGTCATCAGTGATGTAATTGATGTCATCGATGATGTCATCAGTGAGGTTAACGATTATGTAATCGGTGATGTCATCGATGATGTCATCAGTGATGTCATCAGTGATGTCATCAGTTATGTCATCGATGATGTCATCGGTGATGTCATCGATGATGTCATCGGTGATGTCATCGATGATGTCATCGATGATGTCATCGATGATGTCATCGATGATGTCATCGGTGATGTCATCGGTGATGTCATCGATGATGTCATCGATGATGTCATCATGATGTCATCAGTGATGTCATCGATGATGTCATCGATGATGTCATCGATGATGTCATCAGTGATGTCATCGATGATGTCATCAGTGATGTCATCGATGATGTCATCAGTGATGTCATCGATGATGTCATCAGTGATGTCATCGATGATGTCATCAGTGATGTCATCGATGATGTCATCAGTGATGTCATCGATGATGTCATCAGTGATGTCATCAATGATGTCATCGATGATGTCATCAGTGATGTCATCGATGATGTCATCGATGATGTCATCAATGATGTCATCGATGATGTCATCAGTGATGTCATCAATGATGTCATCGATGATGTCATCAGTGATGTCATCGGTTATGTCATCGATGATGTCATCAGTGATGTCATCGATGATGTCATCAGTGATGTCATCGATGATGTCATCAGTGATGTCATCGATGATGTCATCAGTGATGTCAACGCTGACGTTGTCGATAAAGTTATAATTGTTGTCAATTATTGTTATCAGTGATCTCGGAAATGATGTCAACCAATATACTATTAATG
This sequence comes from Dendropsophus ebraccatus, assembly GCF_027789765.1. Classification (NCBI taxonomy): domain Eukaryota; kingdom Metazoa; phylum Chordata; class Amphibia; order Anura; family Hylidae; genus Dendropsophus; species Dendropsophus ebraccatus. Next base: position 18,167 of record NW_027210154.1, on the reverse strand, counting down.
ATGTCATAATAGTGCTTTTAAAAGCACTATATTGTAATCCGTCTTCTTCTTCTTCCATCCATTGTTATGCGATTAATACAGCCCGAACCGCTTTGCGCACAGACTCCGTCAGTACTTAAACTGGTCAGTACTTAAGCTGGTCTTCAAAGGATGGCACCTAAGTCTCTTTTAAAGGGACAATACTTAAGCTGCTCTTAAAGGGACAGTATATAGGTACTTTAAAACTTTGGCACCTAAGTCGCTCCTTAAGGGACTGTACCAAAGTTGCTCTGAAAGGGATTGTACCAAAGTTACTCATTGATGATCATCAGTGATGTCAACAATGAAATTGTCCATAAAGTTATTATTGTTGTCAATGATTGTCATCAGTGATGTCATCGATGATGTCATCAGTGATGTCATCGATGATGTCATCAGTGATGTCATCGATGATGTCATCAGTGATGTCATCGATGATGTCATCAGTGATGTCATCGATGATGTCATCGATGATGTCATCGATGATGTCATCGATGATGTCATCAGTGATGTCATCGGTGATGTCATCGATGATGTCATCGATGATGTCATCAGTGATGTCATCGGTGATGTCATCAGTGATGTCATCAATGATGTCATCGATGATGTCATCAGTGATGTCATCGATGATGTCATCGATGATGTCATCAATGATGTCATCGATGATGTCATCAGTGATGTCATCAATGATGTCATCGATGATGTCATCATGATGTCATCGATGATGTCATCGATGATGTCATCAGTGATGTCATCGATGATGTCATCGGTGATGTCATCGATGATGTCATCGGTGATGTCATCGATGATGTCATCGATGATGTCATCAGTGATGTCATCGATGATGTCATCGATGATGTCATCAGTGATGTCATCAGTGATGTCATCAGTGATGTCATCGATGATGTCAACAGTGATGTCATCGATGATGTCATCAGTGATGTCATCGATGATGTCATCGATTATGTCATCGATGATGTCATCGATGATGTCATCAGTGATGTCATCGATGATGTCATCGATGATGTCATGGGTGATGTCATCAGTGATGTCATCGATGATGTCATCGATGATGTCATCGATGATGTCATCAGTGATGTCATCGATGATGTCATCAGTGATGTCATCGATGATGTCATCAGTGATGTCATCGATGATGTCATCAGTGATGTCATCGATGATGTCATCAGTGATGTCATCGATGATGTCATCAGTGATGTCATCGATGATGTCATCAGTGATGTCATCGATGATGTCATCAGTGATGTCATCGATGATGTCATCAATGATGTCATCGGTGATGTCATCAATGATGTCATCGATGATGTCATCAGTGATGTCATCGATGATGTCATCGATGATGTCATCAATGATGTCATCGATGATGTCATCAGTGATGTCATCAATGATGTCATTGATGATGTCATCAGTGATGTCATCGATGATGTCATCGATGATGTCATCAGTGATGTCATCGATGATGTCATCAGTGATGTCATCGATGATGTCATCAGTGATGTCAACGGTGACGTTGTCGATAAAGTTATAATTGTTGTCAATTATTGTTATCAGTGATCTCGGAAATGATGTCAACCAATATACTATTAATGATGTCATAATAGTGCTTTTAAAAGCACTATATTGTAATCCGTCTTCTTCTTCTTCCATCCATTGTTATGCGATTAATACAGCCCGAACCGCTTTGCGCACAGACTCCGGCAGTACTTAAACTGGTCAGTACTTAAGCTGGTCTTCAAAGGATGGCACCTAAGTCTCTTTTAAAGGGACAATACTTAAGCTGCTCTTAAAGGGACAGTATATAGGTACTTTAAAACTTTGGCACCTAAGTCGCTCCTTAAGGGACTGTACCAAAGTTGCTCTGAAAGGGATTGTACCAAAGTTACTCATTGATGATCATCAGTGATGTCAACAATGAAATTGTCCATAAAGTTATTATTGTTGTCAATGATTGTCATCAGTGATGTCATCGATGATGTCATCAGTGATGTCATCGATGATGTCATCAGTGATGTCATCGATGATGTCATCAGTGATGTCATCGATGATGTCATCGATGATGTCATCAGTGATGTCATCAATGATGTCATCGATGATGTCATCGATGATGTCATCGATGATGTCATCAGTGATGTCATCGATGATGTCATCGATGATGTCATCGTTGATGTCATCGATGATGTCATCGTTGATGTCATCGATGATGTCATCAGTGATGTCATCGATGATGTCATCGATGATGTCATCGATGATGTCATCAGTGATGTCATCGATGATGTCATCGATGATGTCATCGATGATGTCATCAGTGATGTCATCGATGATGTCATCAGTGATGTCATCGATGATGTCATCAGTGATGTCATCGATGATGTCATCGATGATGTCATCAGTGATGTCATCGATGATGTCATCAGTGATGTCATCGATGATGTCATCAGTGATGTCAACGGTGACGTTGTCGATAAAGTTATAATTGTTGTCAATTATTGTTATCAGTGATCTCGGAAATGATGTCAACCATATACTCATTAATGATGTCATAATAGTGCTTTTAAAAGCACTATATTGTAATCCGTCTTCTTCTTCTTCCATCCATTGTATGCGATTAATACAGCCCGAACCGCTTTGCGCACAGACTCCGTCAGTACTTAAATGGTCAGTACTTAAGCTGGTCTTCAAAGGATGGCACCTAAGTCTCTTTTAAAGGGACAATACTTAAGCTGCTCTTAAAGGGACAGTATATAGGTACTTTAAAACTTTGGCACCTAAGTCGCTCATTAAGGACTGTATCAAAGTTGCTCTGAAAGGGATTGTACCAAAGTTACTCATTGATGATCATCAGTGATGTCAACAATGAAATTGTCCATAAAGTTATTATTGTTGTCAATGATTGTCATCAGTGATGTAATTGATGTCATCGATGATGTCATCAGTGAGGTTAACGATGATGTCATCGGTGATGTCATCGATGATGTCATCAGTGATGTCATCAGTGATGTCATCAGTTATGTCATCGATGATGTCATCGGTGATGTCATCGATGATGTCATCGGTGATGTCATCGATGATGTCATCGGTGATGTCATCGATGATGTCATCGGTGATGTCATCGATGATGTCATCAGTGATGTCATCGATGATGTCATCAGTGATGTCATCGATGATGTCATCAGTGATGTCATCGATGATGTCATCAGTGATGTCATCGATGATGTCATCAGTGATGTCATCGATGATGTCATCAGTGATGTCATCGATGATGTCATCGTGATGTCATCGATGATGTCATCGATGATGTCATCAGTGATGTCATCAGTGATGTCATCGATGATGTCATCAGTGATGTCATCGATGATGTCATCAGTGATGTCATCATGATGTCATCGATGATGTCATCAGTGATGTCATCGATGATGTCATATGATGTCATCGATGATGTCATCATGATGTCATCGATGATGTCATCATGTCATCAGTGATGTCATCATGATGTCATCGATGATGTCATCAGTGATGTCATCGATGATGTCATCGATGATGTCATCAGTGATGTCATCGATGATGTCATCAGTGATGTCATCGATGATGTCATCGTGATGTCATCGATGATGTCATCGATGATGTCATCAGTGATGTCATCGATGATGTCATCATGATGTCATCGATGATGTCATCAGTGATGTCATCAGTGATGTCATCAGTGATGTCATCGATGATGTCATCAGTGATGTCATCGATGATGTCATCGATGATGTCATCGATGATGTCATCGATGATGTCATCGTGATGTCATCATTGATGTCATCGTGATGTCATCGTTGATGTCATCGATGATGTCATCAGTGATGTCATCGATGATGTCATCAGTGATGTCATCGATGATGTCATCAGTGATGTCATCGATGATGTCATCAGTGATGTCATCGATGATGTCATCAGTGATGTCATCGATGATGTCATCGATGATGTCATCAGTGATGTCATCGATGATGTCATCGATGATGTCATCAGTGATGTCATCGATGATGTCATCGATGATGTCATCGATGATGTCATCGTGATGTCATCGATGATGTCATCGATGATGTCATCGATGATGTCATCAGTGATGTCATCGGTGATGTCATCGATGATGTCATCGATGATGTCATCGATGATGTCATCATGATGTCATCGATGATGTCATCAGTGATGTCATCGATGATGTCATCAGTGATGTCATCGATGATGTCATCAGTGATGTCATCGATGATGTCATCAGTGATGTCATCGATGATGTCATCAGTGATGTCATCGATGATGTCATCAATGATGTCATCAGTGATGTCATCAATGATGTCATCGATGATGTCATCAGTGATGTCATCGATGATGTCATCGATGATGTCATCAATGATGTCATCGATGATGTCATCAGTGATGTCATCAATGATGTCATCGATGATGTCATCAGTGATGTCATCGATGATGTCATCGATGATGTCATCAGTGATGTCATCGATGATGTCATCAGTGATGTCATCGATGATGTCATCAGTGATGTCAACGGTGACGTTGTCGATAAAGTTATAATTGTTGTCAATTATTGTTATCAGTGATCTCGGAAATGATGTCAACCAATATACTATTAATGATGTCATAATAGTGCTTTTAAAAGCACTATATTGTAATCCGTCTTCTTCTTCTTCCATCCATTGTTATGCGATTAATACAGCCCGAACCGCTTTGCGCACAGACTCCGTCAGTACTTAAACTGGTCAGTACTTAAGCTGGTCTTCAAAGGATGGCACCTAAGTCTCTTTTAAAGGGACAATACTTAAGCTGCTCTTAAAGGGACAGTATATAGGTACTTTAAAACTTTGGCACCTAAGTCGCTCCTTAAGGGACTGTACCAAAGTTGCTCTGAAAGGGATTGTACCAAAGTTACTCATTGATGATCATCAGTGATGTCAACAATGAAATTGTCCATAAAGTTATTATTGTTGTCAATGATTGTCATCAGTGATGTAATTGATGTCATCGATGATGTCATCAGTGAGGTTAACGATTATGTAATCGGTGATGTCATCGATGATGTCATCAGTGATGTCATCAGTGATGTCATCAGTTATGTCATCGATGATGTCATCGGTGATGTCATCGATGATGTCATCGTGATGTCATCGATGATGTCATCGATGATGTCATCGATGATGTCATCGGTGATGTCATCGATGATGTCATCGTGATGTCATCGATGATGTCATCGGTGATGTCATCAGTGATGTCATCGATGATGTCATCGATGATGTCATCGATGATGTCATCATGATGTCATCGATGATGTCATCAGTGATGTCATCGATGATGTCATCAGTGATGTCATCGATGATGTCATCAGTGATGTCATCGATGATGTCATCAGTGATGTCATCGATGATGTCATCAGTGATGTCATCGATGATGTCATCAGTGATGTCATCAATGATGTCATCGATGATGTCATCAGTGATGTCATCGATGATGTCATCGATGATGTCATCAATGATGTCATCGATGATGTCATCAGTGATGTCATCAATGATGTCATCGATGATGTCATCAGTGATGTCATCGTGATGTCATCGATGATGTCATCAGTGATGTCATCGATGATGTCATCAGTGATGTCATCGATGATGTCATCAGTGATGTCATCGATGATGTCATCAGTGATGTCAACGGTGACGTTGTCGATAAAGTTATAATTGTTGTCAATTATTGTTATCAGTGATCTCGGAAATGATGTCAACCAATATACTATTAATGATGTCATAATAGTGCTTTTAAAAGCACTATATTGTAATCCGTCTTCTTCTTCTTCCATCCATTGTTATGCGATTAATACAGCCCGAACCGCTTTGCGCACAGACTCCGTCAGTACTTAAACTGGTCAGTACTTAAGCTGGTCTTCAAAGGATGGCACCTAAGTCTCTTTTAAAGGGACAATACTTAAGCTGCTCTTAAAGGGACAGTATATAGGTACTTTAAAACTTTGGCACCTAAGTCGCTCCTTAAGGGACTGTACCAAAGTTGCTCTGAAAGGGATTGTACCAAAGTTACTCATTGATGATCATCAGTGATGTCAACAATGAAATTGTCCATAAAGTTATTATTGTTGTCAATGATTGTCATCAGTGATGTCATCGATGATGTCATCAGTGATGTCATCGATGATGTCATCAGTGATGTCATCGATGATGTCATCAGTGATGTCATCGATGATGTCATCAGTGATGTCATCGATGATGTCATCGATGATGTCATCGATGATGTCATCGATGATGTCATCAGTGATGTCATCGTGATGTCATCGATGATGTCATCGATGATGTCATCAGTGATGTCATCGATGATGTCATCAGTGATGTCATCGATGATGTCATCGATGATGTCATCAGTGATGTCATCGATGATGTCATCGATGATGTCATCGATGATGTCATCGATGATGTCATCATGATGTCATCAATGATGTCATCGATGATGTCATCAGTGATGTCATCGATGATGTCATCGATGATGTCATCAGTGATGTCATCGATGATGTCATCGGTGATGTCATCAATGATGTCATCAGTGATGTCATCGATGATGTCATTGATGATGTCATCAGTGATGTCATCGATGATGTCATCGATGATGTCATCAGTGATGTCATCGTGATGTCATCAGTGATGTCATCGATGATGTCATCAGTGATGTCATCGATGATGTCATCGTGATGTCATCGATGATGTCATCGATTATGTCATCGATGATGTCATCGATGATGTCATCAGTGATGTCATCGGTGATGTCATCGATGATGTCATCGATGATGTCATCGGTGATGTCATCAGTGATGTCATCGATGATGTCATCGATGATGTCATCGATGATGTCATCAGTGATGTCATCGATGATGTCATCAGTGATGTCATCGATGATGTCATCAGTGATGTCATCGATGATGTCATCAGTGATGTCATCGATGATGTCATCAGTGATGTCATCGATGATGTCATCAGTGATGTCATCGATGATGTCATCAGTGATGTCATCGATGATGTCATCAGTGATGTCATCGATGATGTCATCATGATGTCATCGTGATGTCATCGATGATGTCATCGATGATGTCATCAGTGATGTCATCGATGATGTCATCGATGATGTCATCAATGATGTCATCGATGATGTCATCAGTGATGTCATCAATGATGTCATCGATGATGTCATCAGTGATGTCATCGATGATGTCATCGATGATGTCATCAGTGATGTCATCGATGATGTCATCAGTGATGTCATCGATGATGTCATCAGTGATGTCAACGGTGACGTTGTCGATAAAGTTATAATTGTTGTCAATTATTGTTATCAGTGATCTCGGAAATGATGTCAACCAATATACTATTAATGATGTCATAATAGTGCTTTTAAAAGCACTATATTGTAATCCGTCTTCTTCTTCTTCCATCCATTGTTATGCGATTAATACAGCCCGAACCGCTTTGCGCACAGACTCCGTCAGTACTTAAACTGGTCAGTACTTAAGCTGGTCTTCAAAGGATGGCACCTAAGTCTCTTTTAAAGGGACAATACTTAAGCTGCTCTTAAAGGGACAGTATATAGGTACTTTAAAACTTTGGCACCTAAGTCGCTCCTTAAGGGACTGTACCAAAGTTGCTCTGAAAGGGATTGTACCAAAGTTACTCATTGATGATCATCAGTGATGTCAACAATGAAATTGTCCATAAAGTTATTATTGTTGTCAATGATTGTCATCAGTGATGTAATTGATGTCATCGATGATGTCATCAGTGAGGTTAACGATTATGTAATCGGTGATGTCATCGATGATGTCATCAGTGATGTCATCAGTGATGTCATCAGTTATGTCATCGATGATGTCATCGGTGATGTCATCGATGATGTCATCAGTGATGTCATCGATGATGTCATCGATGATGTCATCGGTGATGTCATCGGTGATGTCATCGATGATGTCATCGATGATGTCATGGGTGATGTCATCAGTGATGTCATCGATGATGTCATCGATGATGTCATCGATGATGTCATCGATGATGTCATCAGTGATGTCATCGATGATGTCATCAGTGATGTCATCGATGATGTCATCAGTGATGTCATCGATGATGTCATCAGTGATGTCATCGATGATGTCATCAGTGATGTCATCGATGATGTCATCAGTGATGTCATCGATGATGTCATCAGTGATGTCATCAATGATGTCATCGATGATGTCATCAGTGATGTCATCGATGATGTCATCGATGATGTCATCAATGATGTCATCGATGATATCATCAGTGATGTCATCAATGATGTCATCGATGATGTCATGGGTGATGTCATCAGTGATGTCATCGATGATGTCATTGATGATGTCATCAGTGATGTCATCGATGATGTCATCAGTGATGTCATCGATGATGTCATCAGTGATGTCATCGATGATGTCATCAGTGATGTCATCGATGATGTCATCAGTGATGTCATCAATGATGTCATCAGTGATGTCATCGATGATGTCATCGATGATGTCATCGATGATGTCATCGATGATGTCATCAGTGATGTCATCATGATGTCATCGATGATGTCATCAGTGATGTCATCGATGATGTCATCGATGATGTCATCAGTGATGTCATCGATGATGTCATCAGTGATGTCATCGATGATGTCATCAGTGATGTCATCGATGATGTCATCAGTGATGTCAACGGTGACGTTGTCGATAAAGTTATAATTGTTGTCAATTATTGTTATCAGTGATCTCGGAAATGATGTCAACCAATATACTATTAATGATGTCATAATAGTGCTTTTAAAAGCACTATATTGTAATCCGTCTTCTTCTTCTTCCATCCATTGTTATGCGATTAATACAGCCCGAACCGCTTTGCGCACAGACTCCGTCAGTACTTAAACTGGTCAGTACTTAAGCTGGTCTTCAAAGGATGGCACCTAAGTCTCTTTTAAAGGGACAATACTTAAGCTGCTCTTAAAGGGACAGTATATAGGTACTTTAAAACTTTGGCACCTAAGTCGCTCCTTAAGGGACTGTACCAAAGTTGCTCTGAAAGGGATTGTACCAAAGTTACTCATTGATGATCATCAGTGATGTCAACAATGAAATTGTCCATAAAGTTATTATTGTTGTCAATGATTGTCATCAGTGATGTCATCGATGATGTCATCAGTGATGTCATCGATGATGTCATCAGTGATGTCATCGATGATGTCATCAGTGATGTCATCGATGATGTCATCGATGATGTCATCAGTGATGTCATCGATGATGTCATCGATGATGTCATCGATGATGTCATCGATGATGTCATCAGTGATGTCATCGATGATGTCATCGATGATGTCATCGTTGATGTCATCGATGATGTCATCGTTGATGTCATCGATGATGTCATCAGTGATGTCATCGATGATGTCATCGATGATGTCATCGATGATGTCATCGTGATGTCATCGATGATGTCATCGATGATGTCATCGATGATGTCATCAGTGATGTCATCGATGATGTCATCAGTGATGTCATCGATGATGTCATCAGTGATGTCATCGATGATGTCATCGATGATGTCATCAGTGATGTCATCGATGATGTCATCAGTGATGTCATCGATGATGTCATCAGTGATGTCAACGGTGACGTTGTCGATAAAGTTATAATTGTTGTCAATTATTGTTATCAGTGATCTCGGAAATGATGTCAACCAATATACTATTAATGATGTCATAATAGTGCTTTTAAAAGCACTATATTGTAATCCGTCTTCTTCTTCTTCCATCCATTGTTATGCGATTAATACAGCCCGAACCGCTTTGCGCACAGACTCCGTCAGTACTTAAACTGGTCAGTACTTAAGCTGGTCTTCAAAGGATGGCACCTAAGTCTCTTTTAAAGGGACAATACTTAAGCTGCTCTTAAAGGGACAGTATATAGGTACTTTAAAACTTTGGCACCTAAGTCGCTCCTTAAGGGACTGTACCAAAGTTGCTCTGAAAGGGATTGTACCAAAGTTACTCATTGATGATCATCAGTGATGTCAACAATGAAATTGTCCATAAAGTTATTATTGTTGTCAATGATTGTCATCAGTGATGTAATTGATGTCATCGATGATGTCATCAGTGAGGTTAACGATTATGTAATCGGTGATGTCATCGATGATGTCATCAGTGATGTCATCAGTGATGTCATCAGTTATGTCATCGATGATGTCATCGGTGATGTCATCGATGATGTCATCGGTGATGTCATCGATGATGTCATCGGTGATGTCATCGATGATGTCATCGGTGATGTCATCGATGATGTCATCAGTGATGTCATCGATGATGTCATCAGTGATGTCATCGATGATGTCATCAGTGATGTCATCGATGATGTCATCAGTGATGTCATCGATGATGTCATCAGTGATGTCATCGATGATGTCATCAGTGATGTCATCGATGATGTCATCGATGATGTCATCGATGATGTCATCGATGATGTCATCAGTGATGTCATCGGTGATGTCATCGATGATGTCATCAGTGATGTCATCGATGATGTCATCAATGATGTCATCGATGATGTCATGGGTGATGTCATCAGTGATGTCATCGATGATGTCATCGATGATGTCATCGATGATGTCATCGATGATGTCATCGATGATGTCATCAGTGATGTCATCGATTATGTCATCGATGATGTCATCAGTGATGTCATCGATTATGTCATCGATGATGTCATCATGATGTCATCGATGATGTCATCAGTGATGTCATCGATGATGTCATCAGTGATGTCATCGATGATGTCATCGATGATGTCATCAGTGATGTCATCGATGATGTCATCAGTGATGTCATCGATGATGTCATCAGTGATGTCATCAGTGATGTCATCAGTGATGTCATCGATGATGTCATCAGTGATGTCATCAGTGATGTCATCGATGATGTCATCGATGATGTCATCGATGATGTCATCGATGATGTCATCAGTGATGTCATCGGTGATGTCATCGTTGATGTCATCGATGATGTCATCAGTGATGTCATCGATGATGTCATCAGTGATGTCATCGATGATGTCATCAGTGATGTCATCGATGATGTCATCAGTGATGTCATCGATGATGTCATCGTGATGTCATCGATGATGTCATCGATGATGTCATCAGTGATGTCATCGATGATGTCATCGATGATGTCATCAGTGATGTCATCGTGATGTCATCGATGATGTCATCGATGATGTCATCGTTGATGTCATCGATGATGTCATCGTTGATGTCATCGATGATGTCATCAGTGATGTCATCGATGATGTCATCGATGATGTCATCGATGATGTCATCGATGATGTCATCGTGATGTCATCGATGATGTCATCAGTGATGTCATCGATGATGTCATCAGTGATGTCATCGATGATGTCATCAGTGATGTCATCGATGATGTCATCAGTGATGTCATCGATGATGTCATCAGTGATGTCATCGATGATGTCATCAATGATGTCATCAGTGATGTCATCAATGATGTCATCGATGATGTCATCAGTGATGTCATCGATGATGTCATCGATGATGTCATCAATGATGTCATCGATGATGTCATCAGTGATGTCATCAATGATGTCATGATGATGTCATCAGTGATGTCATCGATGATGTCATCGATGATGTCATCAGTGATGTCATCGATGATGTCATCAGTGATGTCATCGATGATGTCATCAGTGATGTCAACGGTGACGTTGTCGATAAAGTTATAATTGTTGTCAATTATTGTTATCAGTGATCTCGGAAATGATGTCAACCAATATACTATTAATGATGTCATAATAGTGCTTTTAAAAGCACTATATTGTAATCCGTCTTCTTCTTCTTCCATCCATTGTTATGCGATTAATACAGCCCGAACCGCTTTGCGCACAGACTCCGTCAGTACTTAAACTGGTCAGTACTTAAGCTGGTCTTCAAAGGATGGCACCTAAGTCTCTTTTAAAGGGACAATACTTAAGCTGCTCTTAAAGGGACAGTATATAGGTACTTTAAAACTTTGGCACCTAAGTCGCTCCTTAAGGGACTGTACCAAAGTTGCTCTGAAAGGGATTGTACCAAAGTTACTCATTGATGATCATCAGTGATGTCAACAATGAAATTGTCCATAAAGTTATTATTGTTGTCAATGATTGTCATCAGTGATGTAATTGATGTCATCGATGATGTCATCAGTGAGGTTAACGATTATGTATCGGTGATGTCATCGATGATGTCATCAGTGATGTCATCAGTGATGTCATCAGTTGATGTCATCGATGATGTCATCGGTGATGTCATCGATGATGTCATCGGTGATGTCATCGATGATGTCATCGATGATGTCATCGATGATGTCATCGGTGATGTCATCGGTGATGTCATCGGTGATGTCATCGATGATGTCATCGGTGATGTCATCAGTGATGTCATCGATGATGTCATCGATGATGTCATCGATGATGTCATCAGTGATGTCATCGATGATGTCATCAGTGATGTCATCGATGATGTCATCAGTGATGTCATCGATGATGTCATCAGTGATGTCATCGATGATGTCATCAGTGATGTCATCGATGATGTCATCAGTGATGTCATCGATGATGTCATCGTGATGTCATCATGATGTCATCGATGATGTCATCAGTGATGTCATCGATGATGTCATCGATGATGTCATCAATGATGTCATCGATGATGTCAAAATGTCATCGATGATGTCATCAGTGATGTCATCGATGATGTCATCGATGATGTCATCAGTGATGTCATCGATGATGTCATCGATGATGTCATCAGTGATGTCATCGATGATGTCATCAGTGATGTCATCGATGATGTCATCAGTGATGTCATCGATGATGTCATCAGTGATGTCAACGGTGACGTTGTCGATAAAGTTATAATTGTTGTCAATTATTGTTATCAGTGATCTCGGAAATGATGTCAACCAATATACTATTAATGATGTCATAATAGTGCTTTTAAAAGCACTATATTGTAATCCGTCTTCTTCTTCTTCCATCCATTGTTATGCGATTAATACAGCCCGAACCGCTTTGCGCACAGACTCCGTCAGTACTTAAACTGGTCAGTACTTAAGCTGGTCTTCAAAGGATGGCACCTAAGTCTCTTTTAAAGGGACAATACTTAAGCTGCTCTTAAAGGGACAGTATATAGGTACTTTAAAACTTTGGCACCTAAGTCGCTCCTTAAGGGACTGTACCAAAGTTGCTCTGAAAGGGATTGTACCAAAGTTACTCATTGATGATCATCAGTGATGTCAACAATGAAATTGTCCATAAAGTTATTATTGTTGTCAATGATTGTCATCAGTGATGTCATCGATGATGTCATCAGTGATGTCATCGATGATGTCATCAGTGATGTCATCGATGATGTCATCAGTGATGTCATCGATGATGTCATCAGTGATGTCATCGATGATGTCATCGATGATGTCATCGTGATGTCATCGATGATGTCATCAGTGATGTCATCGATGATGTCATCGATGATGTCATCGATGATGTCATCAGTGATGTCATCGTGATGTCATCGATGATGTCATCGATGATGTCATCGATGATGTCATCAGTGATGTCATCGATGATGTCATCGATGATGTCATCGATGATGTCATCGATGATGTCATCAGTGATGTCATCGATGATGTCATCGATGATGTCATCAGTGATGTCATCGATGATGTCATCGATGATGTCATCAGTGATGTCATCGATGATGTCATCAGTGATGTCATCGTGATGTCATCAGTGATGTCATCGATGATGTCATCGATGATGTCATCAGTGATGTCATCGATGATGTCATCGATGATGTCATCAGTGATGTCATCGTGATGTCATCAGTGATGTCATCGATGATGTCATCGTGATGTCATCGATGATGTCATCATGATGTCATCGATGATGTCATCGATGATGTCATCGTGATGTCATCGATGATGTCATCAGTGATGTCATCGATGATGTCATCGATGATGTCATCGATGATGTCATCAGTGATGTCATCGATGATGTCATCGAGATGTCATCGATGATGTCATCAGTGATGTCATCGATGATGTCATCAGTGATGTCATCGATGATGTCATCAGTTGTCATCGATGATGTCATCAGTGATGTCATCGATGATGTCATCAGTGATGTCATCGATGATGTCATCAGTGATGTCATCGATGATGTCATCAGTGATGTCATCGATGATGTCATCAGTGATGTCATCGATGATGTCATCAATGATGTCATCGGTGATGTCATCAATGATGTCATCGATGATGTCATCAGTGATGTCATCGATGATGTCATCGATGATGTCATCAATGATGTCATCGATGATGTCATCAGTGATGTCATCAATGATGTCATGATGATGTCATCAGTGATGTCATCGATGATGTCATCGATGATGTCATCAGTGATGTCATCGATGATGTCATCAGTGATGTCATCGATGATGTCATCAGTGATGTCAACGGTGACGTTGTCGATAAAGTTATAATTGTTGTCAATTATTGTTATCAGTGATCTCGGAAATGATGTCAACCAATATACTATTAATGATGTCATAATAGTGCTTTTAAAAGCACTATATTGTAATCCGTCTTCTTCTTCTTCATCCATTGTTATGCGATTAATACAGCCCGAACCGCTTTGCGCACGAGACTCCGTCAGTACTTAAACTGGTCAGTACTTAAGCTGGTCTTCAAAGGATGGCACCTAATCTCTTTTAAAGGGACAATACTTAAGCTGCTCTTAAAGGGACAGTATATAGGTACTTTAAAACTTTGGCACCTAAGTCGCTCCTTAAGGGACTGTACCAAAGTTGCTCTGAAAGGGATTGTACCAAAGTTACTCATTGATGATCATCAGTGATGTCATCAATGAAATTGTCCATAAAGTTATTATTGTTGTCAATGATTGTCATCAGTGATGTAATTGATGTCATCGATGATGTCATCAGTGAGGTTAACGATTATGTAATCGGTGATGTTATCGATGATGTCATCAGTGATGTCATCAGTGATGTCATCAGTTATGTCATCGATGATGTCATCGGTGATGTCATCGATGATGTCATCATGATGTCATCGATGATGTCATCGTGATGTCATCGATGATGTCATCGGTGATGTCATCGGTGATGTCATCGATGATGTCATCGATGATGTCATCGGTGATGTCATCAGTGATGTCATCGAGATGTCATCGATGATGTCATCGATGATGTCATCAGTGATGTCATCGATGATGTCATCAGTGATGTCATCGTTGATGTCATCAGTGATGTCATCGATGATGTCATCAGTGATGTCATCGATGATGTCATCATGATGTCATCGATGATGTCATCGATGATGTCTCAGTGATGTCATCGATGATGTCATCGATGATGTCATCGTGATGTCATCGTTGATGTCATCGATGATGTCATCATGATGTCATCGATGATGTCATCAGTGATGTCATCGATGATGTCATCGTGATGTCATCGATGATGTCATCGATGATGTCATCAGTGATGTCATCGATGATGTCATCAGTGATGTCATCGATGATGTCATCAGTGATGTCATCGATGATGTCATCAGTGATGTCATCGATGATGTCATCGTGATGTCATCGATGATGTCATCAGTGATGTCATCGATGATGTCATCAGTGATGTCATCGATGATGTCATCGATGATGTCATCAGTGATGTCATCGATGATGTCATCGATGATGTCATCATGATGTCATCGATGATGTCATCAGTGATGTCATCAGTGATGTCATCGATGATGTCATCGATGATGTCATCAGTGATGTCATCGATGATGTCATCGATGATGTCATCAGTGATGTCATCGATGATGTCATCAGTGATGTCATCGATGATGTCATCAGTGATGTCATCGATGATGTCATCATGATGTCATCATGATGTCATCGATGATGTCATCAGTGATGTCATCGATGATGTCATCGATGATGTCATCAATGATGTCATCGATGATGTCATCAGTGATGTCATCATGATGTCATCGATGATGTCATCAGTGATGTCATCGATGATGTCATCGATGATGTCATCAGTGATGTCATCGATGATGTCATCAGTGATGTCATCGATGATGTCATCAGTGATGTCATCGATGATGTCATCAGTGATGTCAACGGTGACGTTGTCGATAAAGTTATAATTGTTGTCAATTATTGTTATCAGTGATCTCGAAATGATGTCAACCAATATACTATTAATGATGTCATAATAGTGCTTTTAAAAGCACTATATTGTAATCCGTCTTCTTCTTCTTCCATCCATTGTTATGCGATTAATACAGCCCGAACCGCTTTGCGCACAGACTCCGTCAGTACTTAAACTGGTCAGTACTTAAGCTGGTCTTCAAAGGATGGCACCTAAGTCTCTTTTAAAGGGACAATACTTAAGCTGCTCTTAAAGGGACAGTATATAGTACTTTAAAACTTTGGCACCTAAGTCGCTCCTTAAGGACTGTACCAAAGTTGCTCTGAAAGGGATTGTACCAAAGTTACTCATTGATGATCATCAGTGATGTCAACAATGAAATTGTCCATAAAGTTATTATTGTTGTCAATGATTGTCATCAGTGATGTCATCGATGATGTCATCAGTGATGTCATCGATGATGTCATCAGTGATGTCATCGATGATGTCATCAGTGATGTCATCGATGATGTCATCATGATGTCATCATGATGTCATCGTGATGTCATCGATGATGTCATCGATGATGTCATCAGTGATGTCATCGTTGATGTTGTCATCGATGATGTCATCGTTGATGTCATCGATGATGTCATCGTTGATGTCATCGATGATGTCATCAGTGATGTCATCGATGATGTCATCGATGATGTCATCGATGATGTCATCAGTGATGTCATCGATGATGTCCATCGATGATGTCATCGATTATGTCATCATGATGTCATCGATGATGTCATCAGTGATGTCATCGATGATGTCATCAGTGATGTCATCGATGATGTCCATCGATGATGTCATCAGTGATGTCATCGATGATGTCATCAGTGATGTCATCGATGATGTCATCAGTGATGTCAACGGTGACGTTGTCGATAAAGTTATAATTGTTGTCAATTATTGTTATCAGTGATCTCGGAAATGATGTCAACCAATATACTATTAATGATGTCATAATAGTGCTTTTAAAAGCACTATATTGTAATCCGTCTCTTCTTCTTCCATCCATTGTTATGCGATTAATACAGCCCGAACCGCTTTGCGCACAGACTCCGTCAGTACTTAAACTGGTCAGTACTTAAGCTGGTCTTCAAAGGATGGCACCTAAGTCTCTTTAAAGGGACAATACTTAAGCTGCTCTTAAAGGGACAGTATATAGGTACTTTAAAACTTTGGCACCTAAGTCGCTCCTTAAGGGACTGTACCAAAGTTGCTCTGAAAGGGATTGTACCAAGTTACTCATTGATGATCATCAGTGATGTCAACAATGAATTGTCCATAAAGTTATTATTGTTGTCAATGATTGTCATCAGTGATGTAATTGATGTCATCGATGATGTCATCAGTGAGGTTAACGATTATGTAATCGGTGATGTCATCGATGATGTCATCAGTGATGTCATCAGTGATGTCATCAGTTATGTCATCGATGATGTCATCGTTGATGTCATCGATGATGTCATCGTTGATGTCATCGATGATGTCATCAGTGATGTCATCGGTGATGTCATCGATGATGTCATCGATGATGTCATCAGTGATGTCATCGATGATGTCATCAGTGATGTCATCGATGATGTCATCAGTGATGTCATCGATGATGTCATCAGTGATGTCATCGATGATGTCATCAGTGATGTCATCGATGATGTCATCAGTGATGTCATCGATGATGTCAATCATGATGTTTTCATGATGTCATCATGATGATGTCATCAGTGATGTCATCGATTATGTCATCGGATGATGTCATCGATGATGTCATCAGTGATGTCATCG